>NC_092333.1:27795000-28101923 GCF_046630445.1 Rutidosis leptorrhynchoides
CTTTACGCTTTAAATTAAGTCTTTTATATATTTAATATTTTACATTAGGTTTTAACTGCGACTAAAGTTTTTAAATCGACAAACCGGTCATTAAACGGTAAAAACCCCCTTTTATAATAATAATAATACTTCTTATATTTATATATATATTTATATACAAATTTAGTTTTAAAAATATAGCGTTAAACTTGGCTAGTTCCTGTGGACGAACCAGACTTACTAAAAACTACACTACTGTACGATTAGGTACACTGCCTATAAGTGTTGTAGCAAGGTTTAGGTATATCCACTCTATAAATAAATAAATAACTTGTGTAAAATTGTATCGTATTTAATAGAATTTCCTAGTAAAAATTAATATTATTTCGTATACACCTCTACGCACATCAATTATAACGGGTAATTGTGACGTACCTTGGAGATAGGCATACTTCAATTGTTCCGGGAGTTCTTTAAGTTCCAAGGTCGGTGGTTCTTCTAAGGAAGATTTTATCCGGAACCTATTACCATCGGTAATTTCTTCAAAAGTTTCATCTTCCTTGAGAATTTCTTCCTCACAGCAATCTTCATCGATGACTACTTTCAACAATTCGTCAAGTTCAAGCTCTACATCAAATTCATCACTTTCACTCATTGGGGTGAAGTTCGAGGTGTCGATATTTAGTAATTCTTGCAATTCTTTTTCAATACAACAATCAACAATGTCTACCTTATAACGTTCGTCATCGGAGGAGATAGGTTGTTTCATAGCTTTATCTATGTTTAAGGTAACTCTATCTTCCCCTACACCTAGACTAAGTTTTTTATCTTTAACACGCACAATCACGTCGGCGGTATTTAGAAAAGGTCGCCCTAGCATTAGGGGAACCTTGCTATCTTCTTCCATTTCAAGGACAACGAAATCGGCAGGAAAGATTAAATGATTAACTTTAACCAGTAGGTTTTCGGCAATACCAATAGGATAGTTAAAAGTTCTATCGGCTAGGCGTATACACATCCTAGTTGGTTTTAGATTACCTAGGTTTAGTTTTAAGTACAAGGAGTGTGGCATAAGATTGATACTTGAGCCTAAGTCAGCTAATGCATCGTACATTACTGAATCTCCCATCAGACACGGAATAATGAAACTACTAGGATCTCCGAGTTTCGGTGGCATCTTTTGCTTTTGCAAAATTGCTGAACATTCCTCATTGAGGAATGTGGTTGAAACTTCTTCATATTTACCTTTATCGGCTATGAGATCCTTGATAAACCATCCTTGATAAACCTTCCATAATATGGCATACCCGTAAGAACATCTACAAGTGGTACATTGATACAAATTTGCTTAATCATTTTGGCAAACTTGTTGTACTGTGCTTGTAATTTATCTTTCTTCAAACGTTGTGGATATGGAATTGGATGTTTGTATTCTTTTAATGGCGGTTGAGTTTTAGGTGCGTTTGTGGTTGGCACTTTATCCTCTTCCACGAAAGAATCTTTTTCATTTGGAATTGGAATAGAAATAGGAGCATGAGGCTTTGGAACATCGAGGTTAACGGTTAACCCACTTCTCGTAGTTATGGAATTTACTTGCTCATCCCTTGTTTGACTGTTGTTGGGATTCACTTGAGTATTTGAGGGGAGAGTGCCTGGTGGTCTCTCTGCTAGTAACTGTGAGATCCTTCCAACATCTCTTTCTAAATTCTGTATCGTAGCTTGTTGATTTCGAATTTGCTGAGTTTGAAGTTCCGCAGTTTGCTCATGCTTAACCATAAAATCTCTCAAAAGATCTTTTAAACCGGATTTCTTCTCAGGTTGTGGTTGTATAGGTGCTTGTGGTTGTGGTTGTGGTTGATTGTGTTGGAAATTATTTTGGTAATTTCGTTGAGGTTGATTTTGGTTGTTTAGGTGATTGTAACCAAGTGGTGCATTTCTTTGATTTTGATTTGAGAAATTCCGGTTATTTTGGTAAATCGGATTTCCTCCTTGGTAATTATTGTTTGAACCTGAAGGTCCTCCTATTTGGTAGCTGTTGATAGGAGGATATTTTCGGTTCATTGCTTCAATCGCCGGAAAATCGTTGAAATTTATTTCACCTTTTCGCAAGTAACCTAAGAAATTCGCTTGCTCTTCCATTGTTGTTTGATCACAATCTCTAGTAAGGTGAGGGCCTTGGCACAATTCACACCCTACCCTAATAGCATGCATTTCCTTGGTCACCTTCTCAATTTGCCTTCCTTGATTTGCCAATTGAACTTTTAAAGTAGCGATTTCATCGTTGCTTTCAATACTAGCAACAGTTGTTGATCTAGAGAACTCCATCTCTTGATGCCAATTATGAGGATGTGCTGCTATATCGGCAATGATTGTGTGAGCTTCTTCGGGCATTTTTTTTCATGATTGATCCTCCTGCTGCAACATTAATATCTTTTCGAGTGGCCACATTAACTCCTTTATAGAATATTTGGATCTTTTGGAATGTATTCAACCCGTGTTGAGGACATACCCTAAGCATTTTATTGAATCGGGTCCAAGCTTCATAAAGAGTATCATTAGGCTTTTGCTTGAAGTGATTTATATCACTTTGCAACTTTGCTGCTTTTGAATCGGGGAAGAATTCTGACAAAACTTGTCCATCATATTATTCCAATCTTCGATATAACCTTCTGGTAATGAGTCTAGCCAATCTCTTGCATCATCCTTTAATGACAATGGAAATATTTTTAAACATGCGATATCATCGGTTACATCCTTGATCTTGAATAGCTTAAATTTGCTTACAAACTTACGAAGATGCTCGTTAGCATCCTCATTTGGAGCTCCACTGAATTGGCATGTATTAGTCACCATGTGGAGAAATTGACCCTTTATTTCAAAGCCGTCAGTCATCGTAGGTTGAATAATTGCGTGGCCTTGACCTGTTCTTGTTGCCTTCATTAATGCATCCATCATTTGATTTGTAGCAGCCATCTCTTCCTCTTCTTTAATAACTGGCTCTATGATTGGTTGAATAACTAGTTCAGAGTTAGAATCCAATGAAAGTGATTCTAAATCCTCAGCGAGAGATTCTACTTCTTGAGTTCTTAAGCGTTCGTGAAATTCCCTTTCGGGTTCAGGATATGAAGATATGAAGGAGTTAAATCAGTGTTGGAAGAACGTAAATTCATGCATTAATTTCTATTATGCAATCACAACACCAAAAGCTTTTCTAGGAATTGAATTCCTACAAAAGGATCGAATAGCATAAAAACAATGATAAAAACCTTTAAACAAACAGATTTTCCTTCTGATTTTGCTCACGTTTCGAATAGCCAAAAGATGCAGCAGAGGGGCAGGATTCATTTGGTCCCAATATAATTGGGTACTGTTTGGCTCCAATAACCCAGTCCACGTACAAATCCAACTACTACTACGAATCAGAAAAATTATCTATTTATTTAACTGCCAACACCCCGGCAATGGTGCCAAAAAGTTGATGTGCTGAATCGTAACCTTTATTTTGAACGAATTTGAGTTGTTTTGTTACACGAATTGATTTATTGTATATATGGTGTTTTAATGAATTCGGGTTGATTTTACACATATATATGCAACTAGTCCTATCCGCGTAGTTTAGTTTATAGGTAAATCTGATTCGTTCCACAGGGAGATGGAGTTGTTTAATGGTTTTTAATAGTCTTTGAAGTTAAACTTAATTAAAGAGGGTTTTGGATTAGGAATTATATAATATAACAATAATGAAAAATAACATAATTAAACTAACTTACTTGATATATAAAATTACAAGATTACAGGATTTATAATCATTAAATTAAAAGTGAACTAAATGAAATTATACTATTTATGAAAAATAATTGTATTACTGAATGGCAATAAGTAAAACAATAACTTGCAATAAAACTAAATGATTAGGAATTTGTTTTAACCAATGAAATAAAATACAAATTATTTAAATTAACTAAATAATAAGTTTTAATTAAATTAAAGATAAATGAAAGGAAATTATAGTAATTAAACTAATTATAAATTAAATACTTTAAAGTAATAATAAATATTACTTTAATTAAAACTTAGAAGTAAACAAAATTCGTAACAGTACTGTATTTATACGTACGCGTTTCGATTGTATATATACGCGTTCCGCGTATGATTTGCAGATACGCGTTTCGTGTGGAAGTATACACGATCCGCGTATGTTATATTCGATGTGACAAAACAGTGAGTGTTTAAGACTAAAGGAGATTGATTTATATTTTAATTTTTCTGAATAATAATACGTAAAAATAATAATAATAATTTGCAATATATAAATGGGAGTGTTCACTTAAATGTTTCACCTCTAGATCCATGGATTGTTTTGAATTTAAGCCTTATTAAAATGTTTTAATATACAACTTTATATTTTCTTTCGAATATATAAAGTTTCAACTAACTAAATTAAATCTAATTTTCATTTGATCTTATTTATATAGTTTACTATTCCCCAAGTATTTAAATTGAGACCTAACCTAGTTTTGACTTTCGCCAAAACCTCAAATCATAACGGTTTCCCTTTTTACAATTTTCCCTATAATATAACTAATGATATTACCCAAACCACCGAACTTTATTTCTAAATTAGTGTTAATAACTTATTCTTAAGTTCGTCTAAATCACTTGTAGTGTTGAAGCTTAATTTATATTAATAGAAATAACCTTCGCTATTTATATCTAACAAATTAAGTGATAAGGATTAAATATCTAATCGTCTAATAATGGTTCTTTTAACTAGGCTCAATGTTAAAAATACTTAAGTTACATTTTAATATTTACAAATGATAACAATCCATTTCTCTAGGGCTCTACATTTATGCAAACACTATAGAAAATTAGCTACTCATTATACTAGGGTAAACATAAAAATATAAATATATAAACATAATAATAACGATAAAAATTGATAACGATAATTTTAATAGAATAAACTTACGAAAATCTTCACTTTCATTAACTTCAAATGGTAGGAAATTACAATAACAACACCCTTGCACTCGAATAATAATACCCTTAATCACGAATAATACACCCTTAATATTGAAACTATCCTAAATCTTGAACCTTAAAATTAATATGGAATGATACAGAAACTGAATACTCGAAAATAAATTAAAACAGTAGATAAATAATGATAAGTGGTGATGTGTGTTGACTGTGATATTCTCTGTATATCTTCTATATTGTTGTGTAATGTGTCTCTCTGTGTCTCCTTAGTACTCTGTATTATATCCTTGAGAATTGAAAAGGAGGCACCAATTGTTTAGTCCCCTTGCTAACTGTCCTTGATAAAGATACATATTAAATTTGAGGCGTGCTAGTTGAATCATATAATAACTGAAAAGTGGTCATCCCATGTGAATTTTGGATCTGAATCTGGTCTCAACATTACGCGTTTCGCGTAGTAGTTCACACGTTCCACGTAAGAGTAAACTGAAATCTGGATTTATGTCACAACATTACGCGTTTAAGGTATTACGCGATCCGCGTAAGAGTAAACGGCAGTTTTTTTAATTTTTGTTTTCTGTTGACCCATTGTAGACGTGTACTATCTTGGATGATTTGTTTTAACTCTTTTTCTTCGGTCTTCTTCGATCATCTTGAACTTACATATTTTTCGTCTTTTATTCTTGATTTCGGATAGACGTTTTCTCGATATATAATTAGTTTAAATTCGTTGTTTATCGTCGTTCCTTCAACTTTAAGCTCGTGAATTATGCATTGAATGTCTTCGTAAACGGTAAAAACCTATGAAATATAAATGATATTGCGTCGAAATATATGTATGTTTAAAGCAATATCAATAGTGTATTCATATCTAGTGCTCGAGTATATATGTTTATGCATGCTTGTATGCTTTAATTTTGTCGGTAGATAGTTTATGGTGAATCACGAATTTGATACATATGTTACTAATATAAAGTATATGATATGCATGTTTTTGGAAAGCTGGCGAAAAATTATTAACTTTTCATTTAGAAATAACGCGATTTCGATGAACAGATTAAAAGATATGGTCAACTGAATTATGTTTCACGTTAATTGAAATTTTGTTTGAAACTGTAAATTAATATTTAAACAACTTGTATATGAGATTGATAAATTGTATTTTTAGATATTACTAATCGAGTAAATGAATTTCTATATAAGGCACGTCTCGTTTTGTTGAACAATTGTCAAAGTTGACTGTCTTATCATGTTTTAAAGCTTTATAAACACTATAATCTGATTTTACAAGTATTGAAAAACTATGTGAAATAATAAAATATTTTCGATTGCCATGATAATTCAAATATAATATAGCTCCTAAGATAAATAATATTTTGAGTTTGATAAATTATAAATTCGTTCAATTATCAAGACTTATACTATGTTAATAAACATGTATAGATTTAAAGATCATATTGGGTCAGGTTGACTTTTGAGATGACTATTGTTAATTTTTGCATGTTGGTCTCGAGCATTAGGATTGTGATACACTATGACCCGACCTAGCTTGTTAGACATGTATTGACCAACATATGTTCTCTAGGTTGAGATCTACGGTTATTTTGCATTCCGAGTTTCGGTCACATTTCGGTGAATGACCTTATGTACTGCTAAGGTGAGTTTCACTTGCTCCCTTTTTAATTGCTTTTGCAATCTATATTTTTGGGCTGAGAATACATGCAATTTATTTTAAAGACAATGGACACAAGTACATACTAAATTCTACACCTAGTTTGAACCGAAAATCCCTTAGCTTTGGTAACTAGTAACTGCCAGTTATAAGAACTGGTGGACGCGAGTAGTTATATATGGATCCATAGGGTTTGACATCCCCGTCTGTTCCAGGTATAGAAACCCTAGCCTGAACTATAAAATAGACGTATGCTATTTGAGTTTAGTACACGTTGGATTGCGTGTATTGTACATGTTGGTTGCATGTATGGGGTACTTATTATAACGTTAAAGTTTAGTTACCAGGGTGCTAAAATCTGTAGAATCTTTTGATAAACGTTTCGGATGAAACAACTGAAATCTTGTGGTCCACCTTTATATGCAGAATATGTGCAACATTAAAACTATGAACTCACCAACCTTTGTGTTGACACTTTAAAGCATGTTTATTCTCAGGTTTCTAGAAGTCTTCCGCTGTTTGCTTATACGTTATGCAAGATATGTGCATGGAATCATACATGCTTTATTCGAGAAAACTTTGCATTCACAAAATCATCACCATGTATCTTATTTTGACTGCATTGTCAACGGATGTATTATTGTAAACTATTATATACGGTGATTGTATATACGTAGAAATCATCAGACGTCGAATGCAATGTTTACAAAACGTATCATGTAGAGGTCAGTACCTCACTGTGAAATAGATGAATGATGTGTTCATCCAAAGGGATTTGGAAGGATCGTCACACTTCCGCCGTATAATTTCTGGTATGCCTAGAAACTATACCTTTTACTACATTGGTATCAGAGCAGTAATGTTTATTTCCTGGTTAATTGATTAATTTTCTTCTCGTTAGTTGATATTGTATGAATTTTGAATTATGATTTTTAGAAAGCATCAATAATTCACCTAACACGATTAGAAAATAGAAAACTTATCTTTTGTTTGTTAACATGGATGGTTGATTTTTAGAAAGAAACAATAATTCACCTACTAATATTCTTTAATGCATTAATTGTATCAAGAAATGAAATTGTTTCGAGTTTTGTTATGGGTTCATATTCTATTTGTTTTAGTAAACAAATACAAACGGTGTATTGTGTATGCACTTCTACTTCCTTTTTGTTTCATAGATAGAAATATTACAAGTGATATTTCATGCATATATCCTAAAAGCATAAAAGGGGTACATAGAATAAAACGATGAGGATAATTATATAAATGAATGATTCATTAATATATATATATATATATATATATATATATATATATATATATATATATATATATACATATATATATATATATATATATATATATATATATATATATATATATATATATATATATATATATATATATATAATTATGTGTTACTTTGTAAGTATGTAAATCACATGGATGCATGTTTTTATTTTATAGTAGTCATTTTCAATAATAAAGAAGAATTATATTATTGAATATGTCGTTACATGAGATTAAAATAAGTGGTTATGTGAATGGCTAGAAACGTACTCATACATTACTGTTGTTGTTTGGGTAACAAAATTTTTATTCGTGTGATTATGAATGTAGAATTGATATCGCATAAGTAGTAATCTAATGTGTAGATTAGCAAACCAAATTCACATGTATTGGTTCACCCATTAATTTAAAGGGAACGCTTAAAAGTTACTGTGTATGTAACCCTCTATTAATTAGTTATATTGAAATTAATGGATGATTTTATAATGAAATTGAAATAAATACACATCAATATAGTTTCATAACTACTTTATTTTGGACTACAAAGTGTTACAATTATTTTAGAAATAACTAATGTAGTATAATGGCTCTCGTGTTTTGGACTACAGAGTTATATAGTTATTTATGTAATAATAATGTGTATGTGTGGTGAATCATTAAATGAACTTGGAGTAGTTCAAAAATTTATGTTTGGTTCAATATATTATCTTTGTGATAAATGTTAATTTCCTTCTATATACGTTATAGATATTATATTAAAGAAAGTTTTGGTTAATCATTGTTGCAATGATTATAAATTTCTTTCTCTTAAATTTGTACTTTTGTAATGAAATCGTGAACATAACATTTAATTATTTAGTAATAATTATTGTAAATTTTCTTTTCGATTGAAAGAAAATATTATACCTTCTATAGTTTTGGAATAGACATTTCTACGTGAAATGTTGAATATATTAACCATTTGTTGGTATAGATAAACATTTCCTCGATTTGGTTTGTTTATTTTCCAAAACGATTCATGTTATTTTTGTTGTAACATGAAATGAGGTTATGTATCCGATTTAATTCTTTTTTAATTCTATATTTGTTATAGAAATATCGAGGAAAAGAAAGAAAAGTTTATACAAAGACCAAATTTATTTTATATTTCTTAGTGAAATATTGTACACATGAATCATTACTAAGTGTAATAATTAAACTTTCTTTACGTTTAAAAGTGATTTCTTAGTGAAATTAGAACCTATATGAAATTAGCATATGTGCTATAATGAGATAACTTTGCATGATTGATTAGTTATTTGTAGTTTCATGGTAGGCTTTGTGGATGATAATTGGGAACATAGTGAACTTTTTCTTCACGACCTACCGTGGACTATTATTTGGCATTATTTAATTATTGATAGTGTTTTGTATATATGGATGGATATTAATTAGATTTGCATAATTGTCTAAGTATTGAACATTGATTCAATTTAAAACTGTCTCATTTGAACTTTGTGTTCTATCATGGTTTTCACATCCAACAACATTGTTTAACTTAACGAGTATTTTAAGTTAAATATAAATAATTTTTAAAAATTGATAAGCATGAATACCCAATGCGTTTGGAAGAGCAAGAGGCTAAAGATGCTCTTACCGTATTTAAGAATTGTGTTATGAGGAAGAAAATAAATCCCTAAATTAAGTGGAAGTGTGAAGTGTGCGACACTTTACACAAGTTAAGCAGTCACTCACATCGAGTTGTTGAGTAATTTTTTTTTGACTTTAATGACTTATTATCGTTAAAAAAAATAATAATAATAATAATAAATAATAAAAAAATGGTTCAAGATTTAATTATTTTCTTACCTCAAAGTTTGGAGCATATGACGTTGCACCTTACTTATAATGAAAACATTAATTTTTGTTTTGGATTGTATATGGTTACCATGGTTGGTAAACTTTGTGTTTGCATCTTGTCCTATGTGGATAGTGGGTTTGAACATAGGAAATCATTTATTAAAGAATAACGAATTCTTTGTAGAGTTTTGATGAATTTCACTTTTTTAAGTGATATGAATATGTGTGGGAAATAACTCTTTAGATGGAGTTGTAAAGAACAATTCATACAAGTTAGTCTTGGATGATGATCGAATTTAGATCCTTACATGATTGTTCATCAAAATAAATATCTATGTGATATTGGTTTTCATTATTGATTTCACAAAATGTGGTTGAGTTCTCCTTATGAACAAGTTCATTTAATATTAGTTTTATTCTAAATGATTTTATCGTAATCTAAGTGATAACTAAAAAAAAAAATCTCACTTACAACTTCAATATGTTTGAATGAAGTAAGTATGGCATGCTAGTTTAGTCATATTGACTAACAATACTTTTAGCTTAGTCTACCAATTTTTACTGGGTAGATAATGATAAAGTGAAATTGTGCACTTATAAGCATTGCTAAGGAAAAGACTGTGAAAAATTATGTAGAAAGTAAACTAAATTGTTTATTCCATTGCACATGACTCATTTGAATTATGTGGTCTTATGAACGTTAGAGAAAGAGAAAGGACATATTGTTAAATTTCAAAATTATGTAAATTTTGTTGAGAATTAACTTACGCAAAAAATTATTAAAGACTATACTCCGTATAAAGGTCCAATTGAGGATGTGAATATCTTGTGATTAGTTCATAGCATTGTGTGATGCTAAAGGTATTCAAACGTCATTTATTTACTCCAATAACTCCATAACAAAATGATGTTTTAGAAAGTTGGAAGAAACGATCCTCGAATTGGTTAAGTGATGATGGGGTAATGTGAAATCCCACATTCGTACCTAATTGAATGTCCTTGAAAATTAGTAACTTCCACACCATATAAGTTATGAAATGATTATGACCAAAATTACAATGTCATATGACATTTAGGTTGTGAAACGTACATATTAAATTTATCAAATAAATTTTGGAAAATAGGTCCAAGAGGTGGAAATTTGTTTTCACCAAGTACGTTAACAATCAAGAGGTTATATGTTCATACGTGAAGACGTCAGTGAGAGTCTAACTCATTTTAAAACTTGAAATATAACGTTCTTGGAAATGAGTTTTCAAAATCTCTAGATACAAATAAAGTTTCGTCGTTATTTGAGTGGGAGAAATTTGTTTATCTCATATAAGTATCTCATTCGAGTGGGAGAAATTTGAGGAATGATGTTAGAAGATTTGTTTATCTATGCACAAGATAATTTGTTTACCTATGCACGATTCCTCAAACTATTGCGAATGAGAATAATTCTGATTTGAGTGGGAGCTTATGAGATACCAAGAATTAGTTTCAAAGAAATCTCAGTTACGATTTGAAACTCAGTTACGACAAAGAAGTTGTCAGCATAAACCCTATTCGAAATGAGATTGAATAAGAATAATGGAATAAGAATTGGAGTGAGTATCCTGAAGTAACAAAGATCAACATGTGGCATAAGGCTACAACCAACAAGAAAAGTTTACTTTGTGAGAACCTCGTATCTTGTTATAATATCACCAAGTTAGGTTGATTCTAGCCATAATGACAAACAATAGACCGTGAATTACATTATATCATTGTTAATAGTCTTAACTTCTCAATGAAGAACTGTAGCAAGAAATCAATGTGTAGATTTTTTAAACAATGGCCACAAACATATGGTTTGTAGATTTTTTGAATCAATCTATGGCCTCAAACAGTCTTTGAGAAAATGATATATGTACTTTCACAATGTAATCATATCGAATGATTTCATTATGATCAATAAGGACCATGAGTATGTACTAAAAGGTCTAAATATTTATTTTATCGTTATACGTTGATGATATTTTTGTGGCTTGAATAAATAAGAAGAATGTTATTGTGAGAGAATTTTCATGTATTCTTGAAATTAGAATTTCAAGAGATTGTTCAAGGAAGTTAATATCTCTTTCACAAGAGCTTATATTAACAAGATCCTTGAACGTGTTAAATAATCTCACTGAGAATCTTATGGTGAATATTGAGCATATCTTTTTGTCCTTAGAATCCAATATGAAATGAGCAAATGAAGTTTGTTGTTTATGCGAATAATGTTGGAAATCCTTTATACATTATGCAATGTACAAAGTTGATTAATTTCCATTTATGATGGAAAGCAATTGAAAAGCCATGAAAATGATACTAAGGTATCTAAGTAGTAATGTTATCTTATTGTGCTTTAATGAAAATGATTTGAAATCAAAAGGCTGTACACATATTGACTAGGTTGTTATCTCATGGAGTAACAAGAATTAGTCGTATGAAGCCTTGTTTACAATGGAGACTGATTTTTTATGTCAACTAAGGTTCAATAAGCTGTTGTAGCTTAACCAATCTTTTGAGAAACTTGGAGTTTATAACAAAGTTATTGATTGAGTAATAGTGTACTCAAATAGTTAGTACTTTGTAGTTCATTCCAAGGTCCATTGTAAGTCAAGCACATAATTGTAAAATGCATCATTACTTAGAGACATGGTTGCAAGAGTTTTAGTAAATATGTAGTACATATCTACGAATGCAATGGTTATAAATCGTTTGAGAAATCCATGCCTAGAGAGACATGTTTATGTGACATGTCACGTCTCAGAGGTTGCGTAGATTTTGAGATTGTATTGAGTTTTTATTTTTCCCAACATATTTAGTATTTGATATCCGTGACAATGTGTTTGTCAAATCTTATATACAAAGTACTATTGTGAGAAAAGTATGTGGGACAGATTAGAGATCGGCCCACTCACATGGGTGATCAGCTCCATCACTTTAGTAGTGACTGGTGAAGTGGCGCATTTTAAGTATATTGTCTGAGTGACAACTGAGCACAAACTTAAAATATTTGATGCTACAGTTGTAACGTTTACAACAATATGTGAATTATTTAAGTTTCGCATTATTTGTCTTCTATATCCAGATGTGAGTTCTTGTGAGAAAGACGTGTTTTGATGAGTAGATGAGTGAACTCGAGTTTGAACATTGAGTATGTTTAAACTATCATCTGTGCAACATTGATTTAAAGACATACCTCCATTGGAAAAGAAGAAATGTTGCAGCATGTGATTCATACCACATGTGATCAAGACGACCAATAAGGGAAATAGAAGAAAGCGATCTCTACTTCTATGTTATGTGAGTCCCTTGAGGTATTAGTAACCTCAATTAATATCCTTATGACTTTTTCTTGTCTCTTGAGGCTTAGTTTGATGTTTGCTATCTTAAGGCGTTGCTTAAGAGTCATGAGCGATTCGACCTGGCGGGACGTTCTTAGAAAAGCAAGTCGAGTTAAGGCCTAAGGATTCTAAGAGAAAGGAAGATCATTTGAAGTTCGCATTGGCTTGTATTCACCGGCCGCCAATTATCTTGTCTCAGTGACAAATCTTAGTGATAAATGATAATTGGGAATACAATATAGTTTTATGAGCAAAACTGAGATCATGTGAGTTATTAATGTGATTAATGATCTAGGATATTGCATACTAAATCTACTCTTGTCATTTTGTTTTGAGACGCTATATATTCCTAACAGATGTATAGTACGTGTGCTCTCAAAGTATGCCGGTCGCACAGCCTAGTTCCTAGTATGAATGGTTTTCGTACTACACAATATGTTTTTTTCAAGATATATGAGTATATCAAAATTGTTTGTGTGCGAGTGGGAGATGTTGGAAATTAATTATTACTAACACCCACAAACATTTTGAGTGGGAGTGGTTAGTTGTCTCCTTCTCATTGATTAAATGTGGGAGTGGTTTGAATGGGAGTGGTTGAAGTTGTCACTTTCATTTACAAACTTTTAGAGGTAACCCATTATAAGTATGTCTCAATCTCATTGTTTGAAGTATATAGCTAACACACAATTTACATAGAATAACATACAGAGATATAATTCTTTTGAGAGATTGTGAGTATACTTGTTTAAGTGGAACATTGCAAACCGTTGAAGAAACTTAGGCTGTGAAACTTGAAAGCCTTCCTTTTGGTGATCGCTTTCCCGACCGGTGATCTAAACAATCGATCCTATCCTCTTCCGCCGTATAATTTCTGGTATGTCTAGAAACTATACTTTTTACTACAGTAGTAATGTTAAATGTTAATACTCCTAAAATCTATCACAATTGAACATTTTAGTTAATATCTTCACACACAAAAAGAGAACATAGTCAGTTTTAGTATCATATTTTATGTTCATTCTCGTGTTCATAAGAGGTTGAGTTAACAACTAAAATAGAAATGAGTGAGTGTGGGATAATAATTAATTAATCGATGTTGGTTAACACTAAAACAAAAAAAAGAGTGAGAGTGGGTCAAAGAATAATTGATCGATGTTAATAAAAGTTTTGTTTTGGAAAAACTAAACTAAGTAAAAAACACATGGTCTTTAAAAAGTTGAGATATTATTAATGAAGTTTGTGTAATAGATAGGGACTCTAGTGCCACATCGACAGTTCCATATATTTTCCCTCTATTTTCATCTCTATATTAACACAGTTGGATTCATTCGTTGTTACAAGTTATGATTTTGCTTGGGCCACTGGGGTCATTTGCTTCTTGGGTCAATGGTATAAAGTCTAAAAGCTAGGTATTAACGCTAAATATAATTGGGCCATTGGGGTCAATTGCCCCCAGTTGACCCTATATGGATTCGCCCCCGGTTAGACACATATACTATTGAAAAATACAATACACATTAAGGTGAGCAGTTAGGTGACACATAATTAAAACACAATTACTACAAATCTATTACTACTAACTTAAATTTATTAAAGGTCTAGGTGTGTGATAGTATTCACCATCATATAGCCTATCGAATTCAACTGTGTCTTCAAACATTCTAAAAAAGACATACAACTCAGTTACTTTTGTTAGTATACATGTTTTTCCTAGTAATGTATACCATTCTTTATCAAGTTCATTTGTTCGGGTTCATCTTTTTCTTGTTTGTAATATTATATGTCCATTGAATCTGGATTTTCAGGTAAGTTTTCTCGAATCAACTTTTCAACTTCTCCATATCAAACTCACGAACATCTACATTATCAGGTAGTTTTCTTCCTTCCTGTGAATTTTATATCATCATTCCATACAAATTCACACCCGTGATATACGTCAATTGAAACGTACTTCGGATACATGGTAGGTGTGTGTTTATGCAACAATCACCATGCACTCTTATAACCAGAACTCTCCAAAAATCGGCCTTAGAAATACCGGTTTCAGCCATGTCAGAAAAAGCAATAAAACCGTCTATAAGAATGTCGGTTATAGTAAACACTCACTAACAGATATATGACACGTAGGATAAATTAATAATTATTATACAAAATACGATTATTTTACACAAAATTAAAATCCTAAACAATAAAATAAATACATAATAATCTTAAAAAAACAAAAATATTACACATATGGTTTCTTAGTTGGAATCCATATAATAATGCCCATCAATATCGTAAAAAAGCCAACGGGCAACGAGTTCATCTTCTTCAGCTTCGGTATTTTCGTCGAAGTAACTCTAACCCAAAGTTTCTTCATCTTCTAAAACTAAATAAAGAGAAACGTAACAGACAATTCCAGGACACAGTCATAATACAACACGCCAGTGTGTTTGAACGGTACATTTTCTTTCAAATATGCTAATAAGTCCTGTAAACCAAAGTCGCGAACGTCAATGTCTTCGAACGAAGCTTTCGAACCACGCGTATAATCGTAAACTTTATTTCATTACAAAATTGACTACCATATTACACGTCGAATGAGACAATTAACGGCGGAAGGTCAACATTTTTGAGTGAGTTAAGTGAAGTTTATGAAACTGTCATCAAAACTTTGATTATCTATGCTCAGCACAAACCGACATTTGGAATGCCGGTTTCAGTGATGTCGAAAAAGCAGACCAAACCGACAGTTAGAATGCCGATTTAGGGCACTGGTGGCAAAAAACTAGGTCACGTGTCGAAAAGTACTGCCATGTAGGCACAAGTCGCCATTCGTAGTGTCGGTTTTGTGTAACAAATGGAAAACCGGCATTCACAATGCCGGTTTTACTACTATATTTTTTTTCTTTCAAAAACTAGATTTTTAAAGTTGTTGAAAAAAATCACTGTTCTAAATCAAATTCTTTATTTAAGCTTGGCATAATTGTAGTAGCGAAGTATAGTAGAGACATGTAGGGGCACCCGCCCCATCTGAATTTTTTTTTTTTAACTACACTAAAAAAATTATACTTAAAAAATATTATTTTTATTAATGTTTATCCATTTCAACTAAAAAAATTATTAGATTTGGGAAACCGCCTCATCTTTAATCAGGTTCAAATTCCATCTTTCCATACTTCACTAATTTTACAATTTATGTAACAATAACAAAGGTAATTATTGGTGTGCTTTTATCCTCATCCATGGTTGTCACTGGTACAATACATTGATACACACTAATTAAACAATGATCTATCAATCTTTATTATTCAAGTACGTTACGATAGGTGGTTGTTGCCAAAATTGGACCTTAAGTACCTATAATCTTTTAGTTTTTAAAAATGTCATTTTTGAATCCTAATTCTCATTTCATTTTGGTACCCATTTTAAATTTTTGCTACCATTTATTGTAGATAAGTTATACGGAGACTATTTTCTTGTAGGTTAATGTTATCAAAAGTATTTACGGGGATTTGGGATCTTTCATTTTGGGTGGGAATGCTTCCTTTTTTACTAATAACTCTACTTGGAGCAACATTGTTAAAGCAGGTTTTGAGATCGACAACTTTGGAGTTGAATTCACCTCATAATTCTCGAAGACTATAGGTAATGGTAAGAACACAAAATTTTGGGAAGATAATTGGCTCAACAACAAGCCTCTTAAAGAAGTTTACAAAAGACTAGTGCGATTGGAGTCAAACCCGATGGTTTCTGTTGCGGTAGATTGAAAAAGGTCGACGACAAAACTGTTCCAAAATGGAACTGGACCCGTGATGTCTCTGGCCGAACACAAAGTGAGCTGCTGCAGCTCGAATCGATTCTTCAAGATGTTAAAATGGAACCGGATAAAGATGACTCGTGAAATTGGAAACTATGTGGAAGCGGAAAATTTTCGACAAAACATTTAACAAAGCTTATAATGACATGCGCATACCCCTCAAACACTTTATGTTGATAACTCAAAGGAATAACCTTGTGCCTAAAAAAGTTGGTGTCTTTATATGGAGAGCAAAACGAGAACGTCTACCCGTCCTCACGGAACTCGACAAGCGTGGTATAGATCTAAACTCTGTTTTATGTCCTCTTTGCGGTGATCATTCGATACTTGTAAAAATGTTGCTCCAATTTGGGCCAAGACCTTAAGTTGGTGGGGTTTCAATGGGCCTCTTCCTTCCTTAAGTAGCCTTCTTTGTGGTAACATTTTCTTACAAGCTTCGAATTTGGGGAAGAAAATAATTCATGCGGTTATATGGACTTGCGGGTACTTAATATGGAAGAATTGAAATCAAATGGCATTCAAGAAGGCAAGTTGGTCTCCTCCAATGGCGTTGAATGAGTCACAATTAAAAGCTTTGAATGGATCGCGAAAAGGTGTAAAATCAAGAAGATAGATTGGCACGATTGGCTTCATAATCCAAAAGTGTTACTTATGTAATTGATGTAGTGTGCGATGTGTGTGCGTATGTTGTTGTTTGCGATGTTAACTTGTGTACTTGTTTGTATTGTCTCTTGTGTTGGATGCTAGCTCGGTATCCTTCACAATTGTTTCATTATTTCATGAAATAAAATTTCCACTTTTCGAAGAAAAAAAAAAAGATAAGTTACACGGAGTATTGTTTTTCTAATTCCTCTTAAGTATGTCCTGCAGGTTGTATTAACTTTACTTTCATTCATGCTTTAGAGTATGCATCTAAGACTCCATTAATTGCTCTCTATTTTTCTACATGAGATTTAACTACCTAGATGTTATTTTCCTCTTTTATCTCAATCATATTTGTTTGAGTTGGCTATGCCTAGTTTAGGTCGTTGAAATGAACATGGTTAGAGTTAGTTGCGAAACATGAGCCCGGACACAGATGGGCGAATGTAAAAATTTAATAAATTTTTCAAAGTCATCAGAGGTATACACTAAAAAAAACTTATTTTTTGGTAAATATTTTTTTTCTTTAGTGTAAAATTTTTTTCTCCGTCAAATCCAGGTGGGACGGATGTGATAACCTGTCCTAATCCATCTAGACGAAGTCATCAACATTTAGTCACATTGCGAGGTACTGTCCTAAGTATGCCATGAGCGACTCCATGTAATATCTTTAAAATGAGCAAATGCACAGAGAAAGATTTCTTTCATACCTGAGAATAAACATGCTTTAAAGTGTCAACCAAAAGGTTGGTGAGTTCATAGGTTTATCATAATAATCATTTCCATATTTTAATAGACCACAAGATTTTCATTTCCATTTATCATAAACATCATCTCATATCAGGCATTTCGCACTACATAGAGATAAAAATCATTCATATGGTGAACATCTGATAACCGACCTTAACAAGATTCATATAGAATATCCCCATCATTCCGGGACTCCCTTCGGACATGATAAATTCGAAGTACTAAAGCATCCGGTACTTTGGATGGGGCTTGTTGGGCCCAATAGATATATCTTTAGGATTCGCGTCAATTAGGGTGTCTGTTCCCTAATTCTTAGCTTACCAGACTAAAAAGGGGCATATTCGATTTCGATCATTCAACCATAGAATGTAGTTTCAATTACTTGTGTCTATTTCGTCAAACATTTATAAAAGCGCATGTATTCTCAGTCCCAAAAATATATATTGCAAAAGCATTTAAAAAGGGAGCAAATGAAACTCACGATACGATATTTCGTAGTAAAAATATGCATACGACGGAACTGAAAATTGCAAGGTTGGCCTCGGATTCACGAACCTATATCAGTTATATATATTAAAACATATAATAACAACTAACGAGTTGATATATTAATAATTTACATATCATATTACTAATTAAGTTATATTTATCCTATGTATTTTAGGTAGTTAATATTTATTTCTATATTATATTTATTAATATTAATATAGTAAATACTTATTAAAGTAGTTTAATAATATAATATTTATCATTTATCATAATATATTACAAATAGGAATTTATTTCAAGGTTTATATATGATAAGAATATATATTTATATTAATTAATATATTTTATATATAACTTACTTAATGTCATAAAAATTTAGTAATATATAATATTAATATATTTGTAATGTATTTTTATAAAATAATATTTATTTGTAATAATAACAATAATAGTGATAATAAAAATGATACTTTTGATAATGATAATTTTTAATATAAATGGTATTAATAATAATTTCAATAATGATACTAATAATAATAACCTAAATGATAATAATAATAATAATAATAATAATAATAATAATAATGTTAATTCTAATATCAATGTTAGTAATAATAATAACAATAACTTTATTAATCATTTTAATACTAAGGATAATAATTTTAATAGAAATGATAATAATAATTAATAATAATAATAATAAAAATGATATTACTAATACTAACAATAATGATAATAATATTAATTGTATTAACAATACTAACAATTATGTTCTTCATATTAGTAATAATCTAATAACAATAATAACTAATAATAATAATAATAAAAATGAGTAATAAGTAAACTACCTCAATGAAGTAGCCCTTAAAAAAAATGCCCAAGTCCGGGTTTGAACCCGCGACATCCCGCTAACCCGAAAACAATCCTAACCATTACGACATTTGTGTTTTTCTGAAATAATCACCATAGAACAATCGTGCATCATATAAACCGGACATCATTATCATCATTCTTCTTCATCTAATCATCATCGTATGATCACGTCATTACCATCATCATCATTATCGTTATCATGAACGTATCAACCATTATCATCTATATCATTTGATCACCATAACAATGTCATTTATATGCCACTAACGGATAGTTTTTATTTTGTGCGGTGTCGTTAGATCGCACGGTGTCCGATTCGGTAGCACACAGCGTCTTCGTTTATTTATATTTTGCGGGGCCTAAATTTACTTTACTTTCTAAGGTGTAGAAGGTGTAAGTTAACCTAGTGTTGAATTTTATGCTGATTAACGAATTGAAGATCAAGTGGATAATTGTCTTTTAGTTAAATTACCTGGATAAAAGATAGTAGTTGATTTTAGCTAATGGTCCTAAATGCAGAAAAAGTAAATAAAGTGGGAGGATATCTGGAGTATGCAGATCAAGGAAATGTTGACCAAGATATCAGTATTGGGTTATGGAAAGGTAATTATGCTTATGTTAAGACTATGCTTGGATTGATGTAGATCTGGTTGGATGAGCCAATTACACAGACCTACTTATCTCTGAACTCTCGGAGTTCTCTTTGAGCAGTGAGAAGTATGTCACTTGGTCGTATAACTGAAGTGTAACAATACCTCGGAGGTTATCCTCAGTAAAGTACTAGGTTCATTAGTGAGTTAAGCTCTAATCCTAACCCTCGTTATCAGTTTAGATAACTGAATAACAATGTGCCGTGTTGATTGAACACTGATCACAAACAGAAGGAGTCCGTCGGTTTAAGTTGGCAAAACCTTAAATGAAAACTAACAACCATTACATCATACTAATGAGATCACGGCAAATCAAACATTATACAGCATTGCAGTTAATATACTGATAGTAAAGCAGATAGAAACCTAATAAGTACCTAAACAGTTGGCATGACTAAGACCTAGGGCAACAATCAGACAAGAACATGCAATAGGCTTGGGTCATACAGTGAAGGCACTAACTAGATCTTAACAGCTCCTAAGAGGTCTCTTCAGAACAGTAAATAGGCATACTAGGTCATTCATGTCTCAATTCCTAGGTTCCGTGTCCTAAAAGTGCATTAGATGCCTCTCGGGAACTCCGGCCATACCAAGTTCATAGAATCTTCAGATACAGTATAACCAGGGGTCTTAATCCTATGAAGTAGCTAATTTCATATAGATGGACAATTCCTGATCACAACCTAAGTTGGTCAATCCTTAAGATGCTAGCATACAAATCTATCAGACTTCCTAGTTCAGTATTATAACAGTAATCGTACTATATTAACATAATTACGCTAACCCAAACTTCTATCATGGCAACATACAGATAAATTAAGCTATCATGGAAATATCGGAACGCATTATTAAACATAAAAGATAAGAATACATGTTTAATACAAAAGACAAGCGTTTCGAATAAAACCTGAAAAAGCCGAACTAATCTGCCCGGGATCGCAGGGACTCGCCGGGATATCCTCCGGAAAATAAAAGCTAAGCTAACTACTACTAAAAACTACCTAAAAATATTGAAAATATAAATTGTATTGCAAGTTGAGTGTGTGTTGGAATGAATGGAGAAAGCCCCTTTAAATAGACTTGGAATTCTGCCAAATACGCCTGGCAGGCCGTTTGGCAGGCCGTATTTGGCAGGCTGTATGCTTGGCAAGCCATTTGGTGGCTCGTGTGGTGGCACGTATCTGGCAGGCCGTTTCTATAGTGGCAGGCCGTATGGCAGGCCGTATGGCTTGCTGATCAGGGCCTGATTCACTGGATCGTAAGTTAATTTCTTGTCTTTCACCATTTTCACTCTAGAATCTTCCTTTTAGCTCCGTTTTACTTGATTCTTTTTGCATTGCCTTTGTAATTACTTAATCTACAAAATCAACCGAAAAAACGATAATTTTGTCGACAAAGTTTTAATCTTTATTGTTTTAGGGTCTGATTTAGGGGGTAAAAACGTGACTTTTTGCCCGATATCAGTCATCATCATACTTAACTTATCATTATCATTCCTAACCTCATAATCATATACATCACGGCATCATCATCTTATCATCATCTAACTTGCATCATCATTAACCATAATCTTATCACCATCATAACCTCACTCTAATCGTCATCAATATCATATATTATTATCTTAATCTTGTATCATTATCATATTCTCCATTAACCTTAATACATTGATATCATACAATCGTTATCATCATTTTTATTCACATCGATCTTTTTCATTGCGTAATACTAAGGATAGTATATAGAAACAGAACCGTGAGGCTGTAGCAGCAGCTGCAGCTAAGTTTGCAGTTTCACGTAATAAACAATCGACTGTTATAATAGAGGCTGAATCACTATTTAATAATCCAAGTAAGTTCACAGCCCACATAACAAGATCACAACCTAATCTAGCTAGGTAATTTAACGGCCCAACGATTTGCTCAGTCCATAATCGATTTAGTCCAGCTTGCCAATTAAGTAGGTTGACAGAAAATATTGGGTGGGGTTGTGAATTGTCGGCCAAACAATTAAAGAACATAAAAGCATTGTTTCAATTTAATTTGTACCATGAATAAATAATGGTGGGGTTCGTGTGGTAGTATATCTCAACGCCTATCGTCTTTAATTATAATATTCATCACTTTCGCATTTTAAATCTTAACAGAAGCTTTACAGCCGCCTTATTTGATCAATAATAGCCGTAGCCTGGTTCGAATATAACATATAGCAGCAATACAGTGGCTTTTTGTGACGGTTCTCGACGAAAAAACAGCAGCGTAGCAGCATCAAAGAGGTGGTGTTTTGGGTCACGAAAGATAACTATTACAGCAGCAGTCCTTGGTTGTTATACTTGACAGAACTGAAACAAAACTAAAAGAAAAATAATAGCAGCTATTTTGTGATTCATACAGGAAGTGAAAAGAAAAAAAAATCAAGTTGATGATGGTTCTAATGGTGATTCATAGGTTGTAGAAGAGACGTATGGTGGTTCTCGGTGTATGGTGATGGTTAATATGGCAATTAAGGGGTTGGGTTGTGGTAGTGATGATGGTGACTTCAGTGGTGTGGTTGTGTCTGTTGATCGAAGTGTTCCACCATGATGATGGTGGTAACCGTAAAAAAAATATATCGATCAATAATAAAAAAATATATATATACTCATTGTGGTAAGGTGGCGAGTATGGTTTGAGAATAGTGGTAGGGTGGTGGCTCAAAGTGGGGTGGTGGTGTTGATTCAAATGGTGATTTTTGATGATATAATCTCCGGTGGTGGTGATAGTCGACGGGTTCTAGCTTGATGGTGGTCTTTGAGGTGGTTTCGTGGTGGTGTCGTGGAGTGATAGGTGGTGGAAGTGGACTGGCAGTGGTGGCCGGGTTTTGGTGTCATGGTTGCGACGGTTAAGGTGGAAAAGGTGGCGGGTGACGGTTACCGAATGATTAGAAGTATAATGGAAATAATATTGAAGTGTAAAAATTATGTTTGATTCATTGATAAGTGATTGCATATATAGTACAGAGATGGTATAACAACCCTCACATTTCCATACTTGAATTGACTAATTTGCCTATAGGGTTGTTATCCATACGTAATATATAATTAAATTCAACGTTGATCAAATATTTATTTTTAGTCGACACGTTTTGTTAACTAAAGTTTACACTAATTATATAAAATAACTTTAGTTAATATTAATATTAATGTGTATTATATTTAAAACTATATGTAACATAATTATTAATTAAATGATAAGTTATTTTAATCATTATATATATTTTTAGCTTATAAAAAAAGATTTTTTTATAAATTAAATAATGAGCCCATGAATTTTGACTAAATATTTTCAAAGATAAAACTTATTAAAAACATTTTTAACATGTTTTCTTTTTTTGTCAAAATTGGCACCTTTATTTTATTTCATTTTTTTCTTCTTTTCACCAACCATTTTTACCTATAAATACATGGCTTCTCATTCATTTTTTCTTGCCAAAAACAAAAACTTAAGTTATTCTCTCAAAACCTTGAAGAAAATTTGAGGAACTATCTATTTTTATTCTTTTTTTAATATTGTTGATTATATTTATATTTATTGTATATTCTTTGTAAAATTCAAAATTAATTATATTTATATGTTATAATTAGTATTATAAGTATTATGATGTATAAAAATAATTTTGATAATTTATGAAATATTAGTTATAATTAAATACGAATTATGTAGTATTTAAATGTAAAAATAATGTAAAATTCGTAATAATATTTTTAACCAAAAATAAAATATATATAATTTTTTTCTGAGTTTATAAAACTTATATAGATCTGAAAAAATTATAAAAATAATTACTTGGGTCAAATTGGTAATTATTATATAATTAAACTCTATTATTATGTAATTCGAAGGTAAATTAAGAATAAATATAAAATAATAAAAAAATTATTTTTTAAATATTTTTCTACAGGTTATTAGACTGATAGAAACTTATAAAAATTATAAAAATAGTTGTTTCGGTTTATTTAGTAATTATGTAAAATTAAACTTGTTTTGTGAATAAATTAAGGGTAAAAACAAAAATAAATACAAAAATATAATAAAAATGTTTTCTTAGATTTTTCTACTAATATATATGATTAACTAAGACTATAAAAATTATGTATATAATTTTTAGATATTTAATTAATTATTTAGACATTTTTAGTTAATGTTCGATTAATAAAACATTATTATTTTTGAATTAATTTAGGTATTTATTTAAAGGTAATTATATTTAATATATATAAGACATACTAAGGTATAATAACTAAATATTAAATAATACTTAGGTTATATTATCACATATATAATTATTAAGTACATTAATAATTCGTTGTGTGTATACACCTATAACGTGAAGGTTATAATTAAAAGATAACGTGCACTTTATACGAACCTTACCGCTACTTATGGCCTAGGGTGGTCCTTGTTGCCTTATGGGAACCGCTTGTGGATTTCGAATGCCATGACTTAGATTCTGGTCAAGAATCCTGGGCGCCCGGTAACAATAGATCATTCGAGTGACTTGCATGATAGCAACGAAGTTTGGGCAAGATTGTACAACATCTTTGTGAAGAATTATAATCCGAACTTCTTTAAACTAGGAGCTTACTATAAGTGGAAGCTTTCCATAAATATAAGGTTTCCAAAAATAGAAACTTTTGAGAAATAGGAACTTTTCTCGAAAACCGTCACTATTAATATAGTTGATATATTAATAAACAAATTTTATGTCTGTTAGAAATTAACTAATCAAAGATTATATCTCTAGGTTAAGATCTTCGATCACTTACTCCGTTCATTCTTCTTTGCGTGGAATAACTTACTTACAACTAAGGTGAACTTCATAGCCCCATTTTTTACTGTTTCATAACTGTTTTTATAACTTTTGGGGTGAGACACATGCTTGCTTTATAACTGTTTTACGCTTAGACACAAGTACTAAATTGTTAACTATGCTGTCACGCTTTGATTCATGCTAAATCCCTACCGTAATATCGTTAATTGCTACGTTTAAATGCAAACTTAATTATTGTGAGTAGGCCTATTGAGAGTAACGTCTCTAACCATTTGAACGCTGGTCTTTGGTTACATAATAATGATTCCACGACACTGACAGTACAAGGTGTCACAGGGTAAATTTTGTTTAGTAGCAATATTAAAACTGCAGCAACACCTTTAGGTTGATATTTCTGTATCAATCAACTTTAAACTAAATCTTGTGATCTATCATTATTATCAAAATCATTGTTTATGATAAACCTATGAACTCACCAACCTTTTGGTTGACACTTTTAAGTATGTTTTGTCCCAGGTACTTATATATTATGCTTCCGTTGTAGAACTTTGATGTACTTAGAAGTCAAGCCATGCACTGGGACCAGAGTTAACATCTGCGTCAATATCGATTTTGACAGTGTGTTACTGTTGGTATCAGAGCGGTGGTTGTAGGGAACTAGGCAGTCTTAATATGGATAACCCAGATTAATAGGGTGCATTAAAGTCTAGTCGACAGCCTGACCTATAGCTTTAAGATATTATTACTTGCATTATACATATACATATCTCTTATTCTGTAACTCCGGGAGGAAACTCCCATTGTGATTCAAAATATTCTATAACTCACGCGAGTTATCTTTATAAACCTACCTTGATTAAGGGAACCAAGGGATGTCACTCATGATTTCTGAAGTTCTTGATACTCCTATGTCATCTATCATAGTTTTTTGTATTACATATGTATTACATGAAATGTTATCTATGATTTTTGAAATTTCAATGTTTGTTACTACTCATACTCAAACGTATATAACTCCCTGTTATATTACGTACCTATGTGCCCTTATGCCTTTGTGCATTGATTTACGAGCCGAAAAATGTCATTATTGACTCATAAAGATTCTCGATAACTCAAAGACATTATAATGTCATCACTATTCATATTCATTACTTTTAAAATTTTGTTTTCTCGTTATTTATGATCATTGAACTTTCTTGACGGGTGGCGTCTGCGAAACTCTAGGATGGAAGGGTTTGGATTACCGATTTAAAGGATCCTATAGCTCAAGCCCCTAGACCTGAATAGGCCATTACGAATTGAAAGTCTTTAATCGAAAGTTTTTCTGATTACATACTTATCATTTTTAATCTAGACACGTCATACTGCAATTATTGCATAAATGGAGTATAGACAAATCATATCTTATCATATCTATCCCAATAGACTTTGTCTAATACTTTTCCTAAATTTCCTCCGTAAATTACAGAATCTCTTTGCTATATATACGTATTAGAGGAGACGGAGATATCATTCAGTATTCAACACCCATCTCATATCGAAAACCCTTTATTCGATCATATAATATGGATTTTCACTTGATTCCTCGAACTCCTCGAGCTCCAATGGTAGCGTAACCGGAATGAACCAACCAATTAGTCATCATCTTTTCTGGATGAATTTGGGGTGGGTTCGTAGTCTACTTAATCAATGGAGATAAGAAGAATGTGATCCCATCCACCCACCAAATTATCCTATTGGCGAAGAACCTAAAGCACTTACCGGCGAACCAATCCGGATCACCATTTTCACCCTCATTTCCAGGATATCCCGCCACGAGTATATAATATCTAGATTTCTAGATCTTATTCATCCCCTTGTTCCAACCGCCAATTATCGCGGAGTAATAGAAGAAGTCAACGAGCTTCGCGCTCGAGTAGTGGCTTTGGAGAATATGGTGCAAAATTTACGAGCACCAGCAGCATCACCAGCATCAACACCAACAGTACCATTACCACCAACAACAACAACATCCGCATCACACGTCTCAACATCACACTCGGTACCTCAAACATCAACATCATACGCCCCATAGATATCAAGAAATACCAACAACAATAACCGATGAATTATTGATTCATAACTTCATTGGAGAAATATTTCGCGACGATTATGTAATCTCTAAAGTTTTAGGGATTATTCATTTCTAGTTCCAGCTAAAATCAAATGAGTTTAATAGTATATTAACTCATTAAATCTATATTACATCTGCAGAAAATACACATTTTCATAAAGACTGTAATAAAAATACTCTTGCACAAAATATTACTTGTGAAATTTTTAACGGGTAGGTAATGCCCGAGAAATATTTAAGTTCACAATTAAATATGTTACACTGTACATTCTTCAATTTTGATTCAAAAATCATCAACTATACTCACTACTTTCACGACGATATACATTCTTTCATAGAAATCTGAACAACCATACTCATTCAAATCCAATTACATATTCTGATTTTAACAGATCATAATTCAAGTCGAGATATAACCGATATCATCCCTCTCAGATTCTTACATCTTTCAAAGCTATACTTTGACTTCAAAACTGTGATAGAACATCACTTCTATTCATAAGACTCAGAAAAATATTCGTATCATTCAAAATTCTAGAACATCATATGTATATTGACGATTACAATTTGCATTCAAACTCTTCATGATTCTTGAAAACACCTCAATTAAGAAACAATCGAGAGGATGATCCAACCACATGTTATCCACATTCATGCACCTGGAAAACTCCCGGAACCTAAGTAGAAGTTTAACACAAATCCGTGATCCATTGGCATTGATATTACCAAAAATAACTTTGCAATTCCTTTCCAAAATAGCCAATTTAGTCACACCTCCAGCAAAATCAATTTCGACTTTTCATTCAGATTAGCCTTATTATAACCTTGATATATACGTTGCCCTGTATGTCATTGTTACCAGAGAACCTTTTATATTCCACCACATTATCAGCAGATGTACCAGCAACTTCGTTACTCTTTGGCGTAAGCCCCACCGAAAAATCATTATATGTACTCATTAAAATTCCATCATCTACTCATCTGCATCTTGTAACGATAATTGCCATACTAATTACCAAGAATCAGCAATCAGTATTTTGAATCTTGCAGTGTTTCTACATCAACAGTTATATGTATACATATAACATTTATCTCTTAGAATTATGATCTTCCATTCTTAAATTCTGAAAAGCACACAGTCTACGAATCAATACTTTGAATGATGAAAAAACTGAATGAAGCAGCAAAAACTGTAAACAACCTTAACAGTCGAAGGTTTGATGATAAAGAATAGTGTGTTGGCAAAGCTCAGAAGAGTTGAAACTGGAAAACGGATTGAGCAAACCATGAAGGAGGCAGTGGAAAAATCACAAAGACTAAACCTGCCTTCAAAGAATCCAAATGATTCAGTATCTGCTGAAGTCATTAACGAATATCTTGCTCCTGACTCTAAACCTTTGCGGACAAATCGTCTTCATCATCCTTTGATATTAGAAATTCTAAGATATCATCGTATCTTTCATTATAAATATCCTCGATATTTCTGAAGATATTTTCATAACTATTATTATCTGAAATCATTTATCTCCTCGCGTTATCTGTATTACATCATAAAAGAAACTGTTTAGTTTCTATATTCTGTAAACCTTCGAGTTTAAATTTGAAAGTTTTTGAAGTAGTGTTGGGAATTGAAGCATGAGTTAGTATAATATAATGACACTTAATCAACGTGATTATATTACAGTAAGTCATGCTGAGTTTCTAATGGAACGTGATAAAGGTTCACAGATCATACCCTCATCATGAACCATGTTACATAACTCTTTCATTCTATTTAACCTCTAAACTATCAAGAAAATACTTGATGATTCGGTCTTTTTCGGATATTCTGGTAATTTGACAAATCAAATCGTGCCATTACCTTTCCTTTATACTTTGTATATTATGATCATTCGAAACTCCATATCTACAAATTCTGGACCATTATTCGCTTAACTTGAAGTCGGGAAGAAGAAACAAAAGCATGGAACTCTGAAATAGAAGGAAAAAAATATATATAAAACCCAATAACAACACATAAATTACAAACGGTGTATATCTATGCGAATAGCAAGATAAAGACACGAGAGAACTAAAAACACTATAAAACCAAGAGTATAGTAGAAATGTATAGATTCTTCTAGCGGCAGATAAAAAAGATGAACGACATATATGAAAGTTAGGAGTATATCAAGAATCAGAACTGGATGGAGCATATTGACGAATGCTTTAAAGTATGAATTAAGGAAGAAAGTATTGAAGTGATGAAAATAATGAAACGGGAAAGGTTAATTTATAGTAGAAATATCAGACATAGTAATCGAGGCAGATTAAGAATTTAATTAAAGAAAATCCTAATTTCCTTAATTACCGAAGAATCAACTCTTGTAAAGATCACGAAGATTTCTTTAATTTCCTTGAATTTCAAAAATCAACCGTGACTACGTCAAAAGTTAAGGCAAACATTTAATTTTCTCATTTCACTCTTTTGTGATACCTTCACTCATACTCTTCACGTAATCGAATTATTACTCAATAAGTGATAAAACTCTATTTTTTTTCAACTCATATTCGTCATGAAAATATTTTTATTGTTAGCCATGATAACCACTATCAAATTTCGGGACGAAATTTCTTTAATGGGGAGGTACTATAACAACCCTCACATTTCCATACTTGAATTGACTAATTTGCCTATAGGGTTGTTATCCATACGTAATATATAATTAAATTCAACGTTGATCAAATATTTATTTTTAGTCGTCACGTTTTGTTAACTAAAGTTTACACTAATTATATAAAATAACTTTAGTTAATATTAATATTAATGTGTATTATATTTAAAACTATATGTAACATAGTTATTAATTAAATGGTAAGTTCTTTTAATCATTATATATATTTTTAGCTTATAAAAAAGATTTTTTTTTATAAATTAAATAATGAGCCCATGAATTTTGACTAAATATTTTCAAAGATAAAACTTATTAAAAATATTTTTAACATGTTTTTTTTTATCAAAATTGGCACCTTTATTATATTTTATTTTTTTCTTTTCACCAACCATTTTTACCTATAAATACATGGCTCCTCATTCATTTTTTCTTGCCAAAAATAAAAACTTAAGTTACTCTCAAAACCTTGACGAAAATTTGAGGTACTATCTATTTTTTTTTAATATTGACGCTTATATTTATATTTATTGTATATTCTTTGTAAAATTCAAAATTAATTATGTTTATATGTTATAATTAGTATTATAAGTATTATGATGTATAAAAATAATTTTGATAATTTATAAAATATTATTTATAATTAAATACGAATTATGTAGTATTTAAACGTAAAAATAATGTAAAATTTGTAATAAATATTTTTAACCAAAAATAAAATATATATAATTTTTTCTGAGTTTATAAAACTTATATAGATCTTCAAAAATTATAAAAATAATTACTTGGGTCGAATTGGTAATTATTATATAATTAAACTCAATTATTATGTAATTCGAAGGTAAATTTAGAATAAATATAAAAATATAAAAAAATATTTTTTAAATATTGTTTTACACGTTATTAGACTGATAGAAACTTATAAAAATTATAAAAATAATTGTTTGAGTTTATTTAGTAATTATGTAGAATTAAACTTGTTTTGTAAATAAATTAAAGGTAAAAACAAAAATAAATATAAAAATATAATAAATATGTTTTCTTAATTTTTTCTACTAATCTATATGATTAACTAAGACTCTAAAATTATGTATATAATTTTTAGATATTTAATTAATTATTTAGAAATTTTTGGATAATGTTCGATTAATAAAACACTATTATTTTTGAAGTAATTTAGGTATTTATTTAAAGGTAATTATATTTAATATATATAAGATATACTAAGGTATAATAACTAAATATTAAATAATACTTAGGTTATATTATCACATATATAATTATTAAGTACATTAATAATTCGTTGTGTGTATACACTTATAACGTGAAGGTTATAATTAAAAGATAGCGTGCACTTTATACGAACCTCACCGCTACTTGTGGCCTAGGGTGGTCCTTATTGCCTTATGGGAACCGCTTGTGGATTTTGAATGCCATGACTTAGATTCTGGTCAAGAATCCTGGGCGCCCGGTAACAACAGATCATTCGAGTGACTTGCATGATAGCAACGAAGTTTGGGCAAGATTGTACAACATCTTTGTGAAGAATTATAATCCGAACTTCTTTAAACTAGGAGCTTACTATAAGTGGAAGATTTCCATAAATAGTAGGTTTTCAAAAATAGAAACTTTTGAGAAATAGGAACTTTTCTCGAAAACCGTCACTGTTAATATAGTAGATATATTAATAAACAAATTTTATGTCTGTTAGACATTAACTAATCAAAGATTATATCTCTAGGTTAAGATCTCCGATCACTTACTCCGTTCATTCTTCTTTACGTGGAATAACTTACTTGCTACTAAGGTGAACTTCATAGCCCCACTTTTTACTGTTTCATAACTATTTTTATAACTTTTGGGGAGAGACACATGCTTGCTTTATAACTGTTTTACGCTTTGACACAAGTACTAAATTGTTAACTATGCTGTCATGCTTTTATTCATGCTAAATCCCTACCGTAATATCGTTAATTGCTACGTTTAAATGCAAACTTAATTATTGTGAGTAGGCCTATTGAGAGTAACGTCTCTAACCATTTGACCGCTGGTCTTTGGTTACATAATAATGATTCCATGACACTGACAGTACAAGGTGTCACATGGTAAATTTTGTTTAGTAGCGATATTACAAACTGAAACAACACCTTTAGGTTGATATTTCTGTATCAATCAACTTTAAACTAAATCTTGTGATCTATCATTATTATCAAAATCATTGTTTATGATAAATCTATGAACTCACCAACCTTTTGGTTGACACTTTTAAGCATGTTTTGTCTCAGGTACTTATATATTATGCTTCCGCTGTAGAACTTTGATGTACTTAGAAGTCAAGCCATGCACTGGGACCAGAGTTAATGTCTGCGTCAATGTCGATTTTGACGGGGTGTTACTGATGGGTTTGATATATCTTTTACTCGTATATCTTTATACAAGGAAAAAGAATGGTACATATGATTAAGTGGGAGACAAGAGAAATTAAGAAACAGTAATTCTCGAATCAAAAGTTATAAAAAGTATTAATTAAATATAATATGAAAATAAAACGTGTTATAAATTTTAGCCATCGCCTTTTACGGACTAGATTTCATTTTCCGTTGTTAATCAGTGGCAAATAAAAGTCTTCAAAAAATTCCCAAATTTTTACAGTAATTATCTTTATTTATTTCGGTCATTATGGTATAAAATTCGGTCATTAATTATTAAATAAAAATTACATTAATTATTCACTCCCAACCCCAAGTAAAATATAAAAAGTTTTAAAGTTTAACAAATGGTTCCTAAATATATATTTAATGAGCCTATAATTTATATAACTCATTTTCGGATCACCGTTTATTTTAAAATCATATAAGTTCCTTTTTAACTCATTTTAGCTATCGATCAAATGACAATTGAGCATTACCTCGTTTACTAAATAACTTTGAAATCACAACATATATATTTTATATACTTTATTTATATATGTAGATAATAATAATTATTATATATTATTATTATTTTACATAATTAATTCTAACAATTACAGTATATAATATTTCATATTATTATATACATTTATATATCTATATATGTATATCTATTTACAAATAGTTGTTCGTGAATCGTCGGGAATGGTCAAATGTTAAATGAATTCATGGAAACAGTTCAAAAATTTTGAGACTCAGCTTTACAGACTTTGCTTAAAATGTCGAAACCATATAAGATTAAGTTTAAATTTGGTCGGAAATTTCCGGGTCGTCACATGTCACGACCCTACTTTTTCCGTTATCTTTTATCGTTAATTATTTAACGATCGTTAACTGTTAATTGTGTAACGTCATTTCTATGGCCTATATTATTATATTAATAATAATATATTAATTATTAAGTGTTATGTGAATATTTGTATTCGTATTTTAAATTATACGTTTCTACGTGTCGCGGATTTCTATCCAGCGAATCTTTTCGGTTTTTAAACCAACGGTCGCGTTTTTGGGATATTTAAATTCTAATTATTTTAAATATGATATTTTAAGATCATATTATTATATAGATTATTTATATTTATTTTTCGTCGCGCGTTTGTTATCTTTCCGGATTTTTAATCGCGTAAGTGCGTTTTCGCGTTTCGGGACTCGTTCGGGCTTTCGGGCCATCAGGAAATAATCTTTTAGCAAGTTTGCCCACCATGGGGCCCACCCCATCCATATTCGGCCGAATGGGGGGAGGGAGGGAGTATTACTCCCTTGATTTCTATTTTTGATGTTTTATTTTTCCATTCCACAAAATCCCTTAACCTAATATTATTTTTGGTGCTCTCTCCTCTCTCCCTCTTCTCTTTGCTTTCTCCAACCATCACCATATCATCATCATCATCAACCAAAAATATTGCTTGGATCAAGGATCAATTAACACCAACGCATTCCTCGTTCCGTTCTCTACGCGATCATACCAATTGTTTCTTGATTAGGGTATAAACCCTAACCCTAGAACTTTTAATTTTTATTTATTTTTCTGTATTTTATGTTTATATTATTAGTATGATGATTATTAGTTGTTGTAATGTTGATTGCATGCGTAGAATTGCTCGTTTGCATAATTTTCGGTTTGATAAAATTGGGACAGCAGATTTTTCGTGTGTTTCTGACTTGGTGACTGTTATAAAAGTTAAAATAAAGTATATAAATGAGTTCCTCTCATCAAGACATTAATTCTAGACTCCGGATTCATGTCGTTTCGATTTCCGGAGCCCCAGATATGATCAAAGTGGTATTTTGTTAAGATTGAAATGTGATTTTGGTATGAACCAAGTTTAGTCCGACTTTGTGACCATATTTGGTGACTTTAGGGTGTGTTGGTGTGTTAGGACTGATGGTGGGACGAACTTTCATGTTCGGGTCATCTCAATCCGAGCCACGAATCACCCGTTACGTCTAAAACACGTTTTTGATTGAATTGAAGTTCCAAGTAGTGTATTGGCTGTATATCACGACTTGTGGGCTGTTCATGGTGTGTTCTTGAGTATACCAAAGTGTCGGGTGGTTTGATTAGGCGGAGATATATGTAAGACTCGCCGAAAACCGACACCCGGGGCTCAGGATACGACCCGATGAACTTTTGATTTAAAACTTATGATTAATTATTAAACTTATGATATAATTAATGGATTTCAATATCATTTAATTTTAATTACTTATGATAAAAAAAAAGTAATTATTATTATTTAAGACTTATGATATATATTTATTATATCATTTAATTAATATTTATGATTTAATTAACATTTTAATTAAACATATGATTAATAATACTTCATTATTAATGGAAAATACTTATGATAAGTATTAAACTTATATTATGAGATTACTATTATAAGACTTATAATAAGGATTAATTAATTATTTAATTATTATAAGGCTTAATTATTATTTAATTATAATTTAATTATTAAATACTTATGATTTAATAATTATAATTAGAAACTCATGATATGATTAATAATTCATTATTAATTAATAATACTTATGATATGATTTAAAATTTATTATTAATTAATAATACTTAAATTATGACTAATATTTAATTAATTAATTAAATACTTATGTTATATAAATTATATCATTTAAATTTATATTAACTTTAATAATTCATTTTAATTTAATAAAACTTATGTTATGACATAATTAGACATATTTAACTTTAACAAACATTACAACTTACATTATTATTGTAACTTATACTTTTAAAATTTACGTTGACCATGTTTGACTAAGGTTGACTTTTGAGTTGACTTTCGGTTGACTTTGACTTTCAGTCGACTTTTGTTGACTTTCTAATTAAGGAAACTTCCTAACTTATAAACTTTCCTAAAATAGCAACTTTCTAAATTTGGAAACTTTCCAAAAATAGAAACTTTCCAAAAATAAAAACTTTCCAAAAATAGAAACTTTTCAAAAATGGAAACCTGCTAAAAATAGAAACTTTCTAAAAATAGAAAGTGTGTGTCTGTAAGCAGTTCCAATCAAACCGATGCATATTGAGTATTGTTCTATGTCTACTTGCAACATGTACAATAGCTATCATACTAAGACTTGACCTAAGTTAGTTATTTATATCGACCTGCTTTATTTATAGGTCGGCGTTATGATCATTCCTGATCACTGTACTACATTTGATGTTCGCTTAATTGTGTTGGTTACTTCATTTCTATTAAGGTGAGTTGTAGTCCCGTTTTTCATACTTTTCAAAGTATATTTTTGGGATGTGATTACATGCATTTTATTTCACGTTTAGACATAAGTGACAATTAAATTTAAATTATTCATTGTGAGTTGGACAAAAATATTCCCTAGTCTGGTAACTGTAATCATTGGTTTCTACCGGTGAACGCGAATCCTATGGATAGATCTATCGGGTTTGACAACCCCATTTCGAGCTAGTCGCGCTAGCAATTTATAATCGGAATGTTTAGTACTTCATATTTTATTGTAGATACACTGTCCAGTGTATATTTTTATTGTGATTGGAAAGGGTAAATAAAGGGTTAAGTGGTTACCAGGTGGCTCATTGATAATGGAATAATGTTTAATGTTTTCTAACATTTTTAAATCTTGTGGTCTAAAGTTTATTCAATTATTTAAACCTATAATTCACTCAACCTTTGTGTTGACAGTTTACTCGCATGTTTTCACAGGTACTTGAGTTTATGTGATGCTTCCGCTGTGTTTAGAAGAGTCTGCATTCATTTGGGCAGATTTTTATTAAACAATTTATGAAACTTTGGCTTGCATTCGGTTTTTGAATAATTATTACTTGTGGGTTGTTGACAATGTTTTGTGTCAACTTTGGATTATTAATATGTTGGGTTACTTTTAAACTACATATTTTGGTATGCTTTCCTTTTTGAGAAAACTTTTGAAATAAAAGAATGCAATGTCGTTTGTTAAATTCATTTAAGTTCGATCAAGCTGTGGGACCAAGTGACGGAGCCATTAAGTGTTTTGACGGGGCCATCACAGTTGGTATCAGAGCTCTGGTTGTAGGGAACTAGGTGGTCTTAATGTGGTCAACCCGTGGTTCTTAGGGTGCATTAGAGTCTAGTCTACAGCCCGACCCTTTTGCTATAGCATTATTATGCATTTCATTTCGTATGAGTTATATCATTAGCATTTATATCTTTTGGTATTCGGTTTGCGGTTACTGTTTGCAGATGTCGACTTCGAACGATAACTTCGTTGCTGCTCCTGCTCCTCCGGCTGCTGCCAGACGCCGTGCTGGTCAACCAGAGATCGATGATCCTGTTCACTACTACTTTTCCACCCTTACTCATATGAACAGTGCTTACAATGAAGTGACGCGTATTAATGCTCTTAGTGATTGTATGCGTACTTTGCCACACAACGAGATGATGGACCAGATTCGAGCTAGTATGGATTCGTTTGTTAGCTTCAAGAACAATGTTAGGTTCGAGAATCGTAAGCGTAACCGTGAATTTGACGCTAGGTTCGAGGCTCTAGAGAGCACAGTTCGTGGTTTGAAGGAAGAGTTGGAAGAAGTGAAAGGAAAGTTGCGGAAGTATGAGCCTTCTGCTGAGACTCATGCTGGCCCAGCTTATCATACCCACTCTAAGCAGATGTGATATGATGATTCATGATTGATTACTTATTTCATAAGACTTAATGTCCTTTCATACATACATTTTTGGATTATGTACGGCATTTTGCCAAGGATTTTATTAAGGTTTTGTTATGGGATGTTTTCCATTATGTATGGATGGTTATTTTTATGACATCTATTATCATTATCACATTTTATTTCTGATGTTGTGACTCTTGGCATGTTATATTATGCGTAATGTAGATCATGTATGTTAGGTGCTATGTATGTTGTATGATGTTATCATAAAATATGTATGCATGTGGTGGTTATTTCTATAACAACAATAACTGTCATGTTATTACTCATAGTGGTTACTGACTATTATTTTAATGGTTAATCTTTTCGTGTTCGATCTATTCCTTTATAACACTGGTATTATTCTTAGTACTAACGGTTGTGTTATTCTGTTTTGAAGATCACGCCTCCTAGAGAGTCCAACGAAGCTCGTATCCAACGTCTTGTTACCGAAGGGATAGCTGCTGCTATGGCAGCGAATGCAAATGCAAATGCTAATGCGAACAACAATCAGGTGGGATGCTCCCACAAAACGTTCATGGCAAGTCGCCCACCGGAATTCAGTGGTACAGAAGGACCCATAGGACTTACCCGCTGGTTCGAGAAAATCGAGTCTATTTTCAGGGTTAGTCAAGTCCGAGAGGAAGACAAGGTTAGTTTTACTAGCTGCACTTTGAAGGATAGTGCATTGACCTGGTGGAACAACTTGGTTAACAGTTTGGGAAATGATGTGGCTTATGGTTTAACTTGGAATAATTTCAAGGAAAGAATGATCACCCGTTACTGACCTAGGGGTGAGCTTAAGAAGTTAGAGGTTGAACTTAAAAACTTGAAAATGAAGGGCACCGAATTAGATGCCTACAACCAGAGATTCTTTGAGTTGACTTTATTATGCCCTAATGTTTATGCCGATGAGAATCTTAAGATTGAAGCTTACATTGATGGGTTGTCCGAGAAAATTGAACATGGAGTTGAATCTAGTGAGCCCCAGACTATTGAGGCCGCGATGTCGATGGCTCATAAGTTTAATGATAAGATCTTGAGAAGAACCAAGGCTGCTGTAACCGAACCCAGTGAAGAGGCTGTTAAGAAAGCTGATAATGGGAAGAGAAAGTGGGATAATAACCGCAATCAAAACCAAAATCAGCAGAAAAAGCCGGATACTTTTGGTTCGAATAACCGCAGTCAGCGTGTGTGTCCACGTTGTTACAAGGCTCATGATGGTTTATGTACCGTGACTTGCAAGAGGTGTTCTAAACAGGGACACATTGCTAAGGATTGTACGGTGCTTCTGCCAGGTTCTGCTACTCCTACCGCAGGTGGTAATAATGGTAATAATGCTGGTAATAGAGGTGGTAATGGTAATGGTAATGGAAAGTCAAATAATGGTGGTAATCCGAGGGTTTGTTACGAGTGTGGGAAGCCGGGGCATTTCCGTGATGCCTGTCCCAACAAGAAGACTGCAGAGACTGCGCGTGGTAGAGCGTTTAACATTAACGCCAGGGATGCTGAGGAAGATCCTAAACTTGTTACTGGTACGTTCTCGGTCAACGATTTATCAGTTTATATACTATTTGATTCAGGGGCTGATTTGAGTTTTGTGTCGAGTAAATTAAGTCCAAAAATCAAAACACCGTTAACTCCTTTAGACAATATATATGTTGTTGAAATAGCTAATGGTAAGTTACTCACTGCTAAGACTGTGCATCGTAAGTGTAACATTAGTTTAGCTGGTAGTGATTTTGAGATAGATTTGGTACCAATTGAACTTAGTAGTTTTGACATTGTCATTGGGATGGATTAGTTATCTGCGAATCGTGCTGAGATTGTGTGTTATGATAAACCTATTCGTATTACTAATGTGGTTGGAGAGCCGCTGATGGTTTTTGGAGATAAGAGGTGCCGACAGTTAAATCTTATTAGCTGTTTGAAAGTTCTTAAACATCTTAGCAAAGGCTGTCATGCTATTCTAGCCCATGTTGTTGATTCCGAAAAAGAAACGAAGAGTGTTGGAGATGTTCATGTTGTTAGAGATTTTCCTAAGGTATTTCCCGAAGATTTACCTGGCCTTCCGCCGCAACGCGTGGTAGAATTACAAATTGATCTTGTTCCCGGTGCTGCTCCTGTAGCACGTGCTCCTTATCGTCTTGTGCCTTCTGAACTTCAAGAATTGTCAAGTCAACTCTGTGAGTTGTTAGACAAAGGTTTTATTCGTCCTAGTTCGTCCCCTTGGGGAGCTCCTGTTCTGTTTGTTAAGAAGAAGGATGGTTCTTTTCGTTTGTGCATTGATTTTCGTGAGTTGAACAAGCTTACTATTAAAAACCGTTATCCCCTTCCGAGAATTGATGATCTGTTCGATCAACTTCAGGGTTCATCTGTTTATTCAAAAATCGATCTTGGTTCCGGCTATCATCAGTTGCGTGTTAAAGAATCTGATGTTTCAAAAACTACTTTTCACACCCGTTACGGTCACTTTGAGTTTCTTGTTATGCTGTTCGGATTGACAAATGCACTTGCTGTGTTCATGGACCTCATGAATCGTGTGTGTAGACCCTATCTGGACAAGTTTGTTATTGTGTTTATCGACGACATCCTTATTTATTCGAAGAGTGATGAAGAGCACGAGGAACATTTGAGGTTAGTGCTTGATCTGTTGAGAAAAGAAGAGTTGTATGCTAAGTTCTTTCAGTGTGCATTCTGGTTACGAGAAGTTCAATTCCTTGGACACATTGTTAGTAAATAAGGGATACAAGTTGATCCTACTAAGATTGAGGCGATTGAAAGGTGGGAAACTCCGAAAACTCCTACCCAGATTCGTCAGTTCCTAGGATTGGCAGGTTACTATCGAAGGTTCATACAAGATTTCTCTCGTATCGCGAAACCTCTGACTGCTTTAACGCATAAAGGGAAGAAGTACGAGTGGAAGGATGACCAAGAGGCTGCTTTTCAGATTTTAAAGAAGAAGTTGACTACCGCTACGATATTGTCACTACCTGAGGGTAATGATGATTTTGTTGTTTATTGTGATGCTTCGCGTCAAGGCTTTGGTTGTGTTTTGATGCAACGAAAGAAAGTTATTGCGTACGCATCACGTCAGTTGAAGATTCACGAGCAGAACTATACAACTCATGATTTAGAGTTGGGGGCCGTTGTTTTTGCACTTAAGATTTGGAGACACTACTTGTATGGGGTCAAGAGTACTGTGTACACAGATCACAAAAGTCTTCAACATATCCTCGATCAGAAACAGTTGAACATGAGACAACGAAGATGGATTGATACGTTGAATGATTACGATTGTGAACTTTTGTATCATCCAGGTAAGGCTAATGTGGTGGCGGATGCGTTGAGTCGTAAAGAAAGGGCTGAACCTTGCAGGTTTAGGGCCTTGAATATGACAATTAGAACAAACCTCGCAAGGCAGATTCTTGAGGCACAACAAGAAGCCTTGAAGGAAGAGAATTTTGTGAAAGAGAACGTAAGAGGTATGGCTAAGAAATTCGAGATTCGAGCAGATGGTACTAGGTACTTTGCAGGACGTCTTTGGGTTCCGAAGTTTGGTGAACTGCGAAAACTTGTTTTGGATGAGGCTCATAAGTCTAGGTACTCTATTCATCCTGGTTCAGGAAAGATGTATCATGATCTTAAGGAGCAGTATTGGTGGTCAAATTTGAAAGGTGATGTGGCTACGTATGTGGCTAAGTGTTTGACCTGTGCTAAGGTTAAAGCTGAACATCAAAAACCGTCTGGACTGTTGGTGCAACCCGAGATTCCCGAGTGGAAGTGGGAAGGAATTACAATGGATTTTATTACTAAGTTACCGAGAGTTGCTGGTGGCTATGACACTATTTGGGTAATTGTAGATCAACTCACTAAGTCGGTTCACTTTTTGCCGATTAGGGAAACGGATTCAATGGAGAAGCTTACACTTTTGTACTTGAAGGAGATTGTTTCTAGGCATGGTATTCCTGTATCCATTATTTCGGACCGAGACAGTCGATTTGTATCGAGGTTTTGGCGATCTTTGCAGGAAGCCTTGGGAACTAGATAAGATATGAGCACCGCTTATCATCCTCAAACGGATGGTCAGAGTGAAAGGACCATTCAGACGTTAGAAGATATGTTACGAGCGTGTGTTATCGATTTTGGTAATGGGTGGGATAAATATTTGCCGCTAGCTGAATTTTCTTATAACAACTGTTATCACGCAAGTATTCAAGCCGCACCGTTTGAAGCTCTGTACGGCAGAAAGTGTAGGTCTCCTGTCTGTTGGAATGAGGTTGGGTATGCTCAACTCACGGGTCCAGAAATTATTCATGGGACTACCGAGAAGATTGTACAGATTAAGGAAAGGTTGAGAACCGCTAGAAGTCGGCAAAAGAGTTATGCCGATAGGGGAAGAAAAGATGTGGAATTTCAAGTTGGTGATCGTGTTATGTTAAAGGTTTCACCTTGGAAGAGTGTGATCCGTTTTGGTAAAAGGGAAAAGCTAAGTCCTCGTTTTGTTGGACCGTTTGAGATTGTTGAGAGAGTTGGACCGGCGGCTTATCGTTTGAAGTTGCCACAAGAACTCAGTGCTGTTCACGATGTTTTTCATGTATCGAATTTAAAGAAGTGTTTGGCCGAGGCCGATAAGACTATTCCTCTGGAAGAACTTCATGTTGATAAGCAACTACACTTTATTGAGGAACCTATTGAAATTATGGATCGAGAAGTTAAGTCTCTTAAGCAGAGCCGAATTCCTATTGTCCGGGTTAGATGGAACGCCAGATGTGGTCCCGAGTTCACTTGGGAGCGTGAAGATCAGATGAAGCAAAAGTACCCGCGTTTGTTCCCAGATGCTGAGTTAACCCCTGCACCTGCATAAATTTCGGGACGAAATTACCGTAACGGGAAGGTACTGTCACGACCCTACTTTTTCCGTTATCCTTTATCGTTAATTATTTAACGACCGTTAACTGTTAATTGTGCTACGTCATTTCTATGGCCTATATTATTATATTAATAATAATATATTAATTATTAAGTGTTATGTGAATATTTGTATTCGTATTTTAAATTATACGTTTCTACGTGTCGCGGATTTCTATCCGGCGAATCTTTTCGGTTTTTAAACCAACGGTCGCGTTTTTTGGATATTTAAATCCTAATTATTTTAAATATGATATTTTAAGATCATATTATTATATAGGGTATTTATATTTATTTTTCGTCGCGCGTTTGTTATCTTTCCGGATTTTTAATCGCGTAAGTGCGTTTTCGCGTTTCGGGACTCGTTCGGGCTTTCGGGCCATCAGGAAATAATCTTTTAGCAAGTTTGCCCACCATGGGGCCCACCCCATCCATATTCGGCCGAATGGGGGGAGGGAGGGAGTATTACTCCCTTGATTTCTATTTTTGATGTTTTATTTTTCCATTCCACAAAATCCCTTAACCTAATATTATTTTTGGTGCTCTCTCCTCTCTCCCTCTTCTCTTTGCCGTCTCCAACCATCACCATATCATCATCATCATCAACCAAAAATATTGCTTGGATCAAGGATCAATTAACACCAACGCATTCCTCGTTCCGTTCTCTACGCGATCATACCAATTGTTTCTTGATTAGGGTATAAACCCTAACCCTAGAACTTTTAATTTTTATTTATTTTTCTGTATTTTATGTTTATATTATTAGTATGATGATTATTAGTTGTTGTAATGTTGATTGCATGCGTAGAATTGCTCGATTGCATAATTTTCGGTTTGATAAAATTGGGACAGCAGATTTTTCGTGTGTTTCTGACTTGGTGACTGTTATAAAAGTTAAAATAAAGTATATAAATGAGTTCCTCTCATCAAGACATTAATTCTAGACTCCGGATTCATGTCGTTTCGATTTCCGGAGCCCTAGATATGATCAAAGTGGTATTTTGTTAAGATTGAAATGTGATTTTGGTATGAACCAAGTTTAGTCCGACTTTGTGACCATATTTGGTGACTTTAGGGTGTGTTGGTGTGTTAGGACTGATGATGGGACGAACTTTCATGTTCGGGTCATCTCAATCCGAGCCACGAATCACCCGTTACGTCTAAAACACGTTTTTGATTGAATTGAAGTTCCAAGTAGTGTATTGGCTGTATATCACGACTTGTGGGCTGTTCATGGTGTGTTCTTTAGTATACCAAAGTGTCGGATGGTTTGATTAGGCGGAGATATATGTAAGGCTCACCGAAAACCGACACCCGGGACTCAGGATACGACCCGATGAACTTTTGATTTAAAACTTATGATTAATTATTAAACTTATGATATAATTAATAGATTTCAATATCATTTAATTACTTATGATAAAAAAAGCAATTATTATTATTTAAGACTTATGATATATATTTATTATATCATTTAATTAATATTTATGATTTAATTAACATTTTAATTAAACATATGATTAATAATACTTCATTATTAATGGAAAATACTTATGATAAGTATTAAACTTATATTATGAGATTAATATTATAAGAATTATAATAAGGATTAATTAATTATTTAATTATTATAAGGCTTAATTATTATTTAATTATAATTTAATTATTAAATACTTATGATTTAATAATTATAATTAGAAACTCATGATATGATTAATAATTCATTATTAATTAATAATACTTATGATATGATTTAAAATTTATTATTAATTAATAATACTTACATTATGACTAATATTTAATTAATTAATTAAATACTTATGTTATATAAATTATATCATTTAAATTTATATTAACTTTAATAATTCATTTTAATTTAATAAAACTTATGTTATGACATAATTAGACATATTTAACTTTAACAAACATTATAACTTACATTATTATTGTAACTTATACTTTTAAAATTTACGTTGACCATGTTTGACCAAGGTTGACATTTGAGTTGACTTTCGGTTGACTTTGACTTTTAGTTGACTTTTGTTGACTTTCTAATTAAGGAAACTTCCTAACTTATAAACTTTCTTAAAATAGCAACTTTCTAAATTTGGAAACTTTCCAAAAATAGAAACTTTCCAAAAATAAAAACTTTCCAAAAATAGAAACTTTCCAAAAATAGAAACTTTACAAAAATAGAAACTTTCCAAAAATGGAAACCTGCTAAAAATAGAAACTTTCTAAAAATAGAAAGTGTGTGTCCGTAAGCTGTTCCGATCAAACCGATGCATATTGAGTATTGTTCTGTGTCTACTTGCAACATGTACAATAGCTATCATACTAAGACTTGACCTAAGTTAGTTATTTATATCGACCTGCTTTATTTATAGGTCGACGTTGTGATCATTCCTGATCACTGTACTACATTTGTTGTTCGCTTAATTGTGTTGGTTACTTCATTTCTATTAAGGTGAGTTATAGTCCCGTTTTTCATACTTTTCAAAGTATATTTTTGGGATGTGATTACATGCATTTTATTTCACGTTTAGACACAAGTGATAATTAAATTTAAATTATTCATTGTGAGTTGGACAAAAATATTCCCTAGTCTGGTAACTGTAATCATTGGTTTCTACCGGTGAACGCGAATCCTACGGATAGATCTATCGGGTTTGACAACCCCATTTTGAGCTAGTCGCGCTAGCAATTTATAATCGGAATGTTTAGTACTTCGTATTTTGTTGTAGATACACTGTACAGTGTATATTTTTATTGTGATTGGCAAGGGTAAATAAAGGGTTAAGTGGTTACCAGGTGACTCATTGATAATGGAATAATGTTTAATGTTTTTTAACATTTTTAAATCTTGTGGTCTAAAGTTTATTCAATTATTTAAATCTATAATTCACTCAACCTTTGTGTTGATAGTTTACTCGCATGTTTTCACAGGTACTTGAGTTTATGTGATGCTTCCGCTGTGTTTAGAAGAGTCTGCATGCATTTGGACAGATTTTTATGAAACAATTTATGAAACTTTGGCTTGCATTCGGTTTTTGAATAATTATTACTTGTGGGTTGTTGACAATGTTTTGTGTCAACTTTGGATTATTAATATGTTGGGTTACTTTTAAACTACATATTTTGGTATGCTTTCCTTTTTGGGAAACTTTTGAAATAAAAGAATGCAATGTCGTTTGTTAAATTCATTTAAGTTCGATCAAGCTGTGGGACCAAGTGACGGAGCCGTTAAGTGTTTTGACGGGGCCATCACATCACAGTACCTACCTGTTAAAGAAATTTCTTCCCGAAATTTGATTGGGATGGTCATGGCTGACAATAAGTATGTTTTCATGACGCATACAAGCTAAAAATTAGAGTTTTATCATCATTGAGTAATATAGATAAAACAATTTGATTGTGTAAAGAGTACAAGTGAAGCTATCACAAAATATTGAATTGAAATGAGATAATAAAGATTTGTCTTAACCTCTGACGTAGTCAAAGCTGATTTCCGGAATTCAAGGATTTAGAGAAAATCTTTGTAATAAGATTTGATTCTTCGGTAATTAAGGAAATTAGGATCTTCTTTGATTAAATGCGTTAACCTGTCTCAATTGCTCTGCATGATATTTCCACTATAAATGAACCTCTTTCATTCCATTATTTTCACAACTCTCATCTTTTATACTTCAATTCATATTTCATTTCTATTTTGGAGTTCCATACTTTTGTCTTCTCTTTCCAACTTTAAGTCAGACGATTAATGGCCCAGAATTCGTAGGTATGAAGTTTCGAATAAACATGACTAATGTTCTAAGAAAGAGATTGTAATGATTGGTTAAATTACCAAAATCACGAAAGATAGAACTATCAAGAATATATGTTCTTGATATGTTTAGAGATTAGATAGAATGTAAGAATCGTGTAAGATGGCACATGATGACGTTATGGTCTGTGATTCATCACGTTCCATTAGAAACTCAGCATGACTTACTGTAATATAATCACGTTGATCAAGTGTCATTATATTATACTAACTCATGCTTCAGTTCCCAACACTACTTCAAAACATTCATATATTAAACCCGAAGGTTTACAGAAGATAGAAACTAAACAGTTTTCTTTATGATGTAATACAGATAATGCGAAGAGATAAATGATTTCAGATAAGAATAGTTATGAAAATATCTTCAGAAATATTGAGGTTATTTATAATGAAAGATACGATAATATCTTAGAATTTCTAATATCAATGGATGATGATGAAGATTTATCCGTAAGGGTTTAGAGTAGGGAGCAAGGTATTCATTAATGACTTCAGCAGACATTGAATCATTTGGATTCTTTGAAGGCAGGTTTAGTCTTTGTGATTTGTCCACAGCCTCCTTCATGGTTTACTCAATCCGTTTTCCTGTTCCAAACCTTCTTTTTTCTGAGCTTTTCTAACACTTTGTTCTTTATCATCAAACTTTCTTCTGTTAAGGTCGTTTACAGTTTTTGTTGCTTCATTCAACTTTTCAAAATTCAGAGTATTGATTTGCAGACTGGGTGCTTTACAGAATTTCAGAATGGAAGGTCATAATTCTAAGAGATAATTGTTATATGTACACATATAACTGTTGATGTAGAAACGCTGTGAGATTTAAAATACTGATTGTTGATTTCTGGTAATGGGTATGACAATTCTTGTTACAAGATTTGGATGAGTATATGATAAGGTTTTAATGAACAAATATAATGGTTCTTCGGAGAGACTGAAGCCAATGAGTAATGAAGTTGCTGGTAAGTTTACTGCTAATGTGGTGGAATATAAATGGTTCTCCGGTAACGATGAAGAAAGGGCAATCGTATACATCAAGGTTATAATAAGACTAGTACGATTGAAAAGTCGAAGTTGACTTGCTAGAGCTGTGACAAAATTGGCTACTTTGAAAAGGAATTGCATTGTTATTTTCGGTAATAATAACACTAAAGGAATTAGCACATCTACATGTTAAACGTTTACTCAGTTTCCGAGAGTTTTTTAGGTGCGTAACTATATGCATAAATCTTTCCTTCCGTAGATGAAGTGTGGTTGGTTCATCCTCTCGATTGAGGTGTTTTCAAGAATCATGAAAGGTTTGAGCGCAGATTGTAATCGTCAAGATACATATGAGGTTTAAGATGAAATTAAGTGGCAAACTTGAAGAAATGTTTAGTTTCATATGTTATAATCAATATTTTAATTCATTTTAATTGTCCAATGTTAGTAGTTCACAGTTAATAGTCCACAGTTAGTAGTTCAATAATTCATATATAGTTTAATATATAATATTCGAATTAATTAATAAGTTTCGTGACCCATTGTATACATGTCTCAGACTCGATCACAACTCAAAGTATATATATTTTTTAGAATCAACCTCAACCATGTATAGCTAACTCGAGCATTACTGCATAAAGAGTGTCTATGGTTATTCCAAATAATATATATAGATGCATATAGAGGTCTCGGGTTCGAGCCCGGTCTCGGGCAATTCTTTTTACAAAATGCTTTTAAGGGGTATATTTTTATTACTCTTATTTCAATTATTATTATTATTATTATTATTATTATTATTATTATTATTATTATTATTATTATTATTATTATTATTATTATTATTATTATTATTATGATTATTATTATGATTATTATTGTTATTACCATGATTGTTGTTGTTATTAATATTGTTATAAGAATTATAATTATTAGTTTTATCATAACTATAAGTATTATAACAATTATTATTATTATAAGTATCATTAATGTTATTATTATTATTAAATTATCATTGTAGTATTATTATCATTTTTATGATTATGATTATTAATATTATAATTATTATGAAAATAATATAATTCATTATTGTTTTCATAAATATTAACCATAGTATCATTTTAGTACCATTATTGTTATTAGTAGTAACATAAGTATTATTATAATTATGATCATTATTATTATCAATATGACTATCATATTAGTATTGTTATTATTAAAAAGTGTTATCATTTTTGTTAAAATTATTATTTTACTCTTATTAAAGCTAACATTATTATTATTATCAGTATTATCTATATTTTTATTAATAAAATAATTATGAATACTAAAATAAAAGTTTTAACGAAGTTATTAAGGTTATGAGTATAAAAATAAAGATCTTATATATATAAATATACTTAGTACACCTAACTTAACTATATTAACATTTAGATATACAAAATGAAAATATAAATAAATAATGAAACTTATAAATTATTATATATATATATATATATATATATATATATATATATATATATATATATATATATATATATATATATATATATATATATATATATATATATATATATATATATATCCGAATACAAGAATAAGTTTTAATACATATATGAATGATATAGGTTCGTGAATCCGAGACCAACCCTACACTTGTTCAATGACGTCATATGTATTTTTACTACAAAATACAGTATGGTAAGTTTCATTTGCCTTTTTACCCTTTATATTTTTGGGCTGAGAATACATGCGCAATTTTTATAAATGTTTTATGAAATAGACACAAGTAATTGAAACTACATTATATGGGTGAATGATCGAAGCCGAATATACCCCTTTTGGTTGGTAACCTAATAATTAGTAAACCGATCTACTAATTGACGCGAATCCTAAAGATAGATCTATTGGGCCTAACGAACCCCATCCAAAGTACCGGATGCTTTAGTACTTCGAATTCGTTTTTATCATGTCCGAAGGATTTCCCGGAATGATAGGGGATATTCTTATATGCATCTTGTTAATGTCGATTACCAGGTGTTCACCATATGAATGCTTTTTGTATCTATGCATGGGACGTATATTTATGAGAACTGGAAATGAAATTCTTGTGGTCTATTAAAATGATGAAAATGAATGATTATGATAAACTAATGAACTCACCAACCTTTTGGTTGACATTATAAAGCATGTTTATTCTCAGGTATTAAAGAAATCTTCCGCTGTGCATTAGCTCATTTTAAAGATATTACTTGGAATCATTCATGGCATATTTCAAAAGATGTTGCATTCAAGTCGTTGAGTTCGGTAAAGATTATGATTAAGTAAATGACAGATTAGATCATTTATAGATAGATATTATGAAATGGTATGCATGCCTGTCAACTTTCGATGTAATAAAAGTTTGTCTTTTAAAGCGAATGCAATGTTTGTAAAATGTATCATATAGAGGTCAAATACCTCGCGATGTAATCATATATTATTGTATTCATTCTTATGGATTAGGACGGGTCTTTACAGATATGATATGTCAAAACATTGTATACGTGTCCCGATGATATTTAAAGTGCGTAAAATAAATAACAGAAATTAAATGACGATAAATAACATTGCGAGAATTAAAATTGCGATAAATAAATTGCGATAAATAAATGTAATAAAGAATTAACAGTTAGCTAGGAACAGTTAGCTAGAATTTTGTTAGCGTGGTTTCTTAACAAAATTTCTCATAGTTAATTTGTTTGTTTCTAACAAATTTTATTTTGTCAAATGTTTTCTTCATTATGCCACTTGTTAAATTCTGATAAGTCAAAATTCAAATATGAAATTGAATGGAAATGGTAATTCTGTAATGAACGGATTCGTATATCTGTGAATGTAAGTAGAATAGTAAATGATTGTTGAATCTGATTCGAAAAATGTACAATGTAACTTATTAATGTGAAATCTAAATATTCCTCGGGTATTACCTACCCGTTAAAATATTTTCACCATTAACAGCTTTTACAAAAGAATTTTTAATTACAATCTTTATGAAAATATACTTACATATACTCCTTCTTCAGATGTAATCATGGATTTATTGAGTTAATATGATATTAAACTCATTTGATTTACCGTTAGAACAAGAATATATAATCTCTAAAACATTAGAGATTACATAATCGCCATGTCGAACGAAGATGAATGATGTAGAACGTCATGTAGAACGTCATGTAGAACAAGATTATACTTGAGGTACAGATTATGATGTTGAGGCGTGTGATGTGAATGTTGTTGTTGGTGGTACTGGTATTGATGTTGGCGGTACTGTTGGTGCCGGTGATGCTGCTGGTGCTTGTACTTTTGCACCATATTTTTCAATTTGATTACTCGAGCGCGAAGCTCGTTGACTTCTTCCATTATTCCGGGATAATTGTCGGTCAGAACGAGCGGATGAATAAGGTTTAGAATTGTGGATAGAATATAATCGTGATGAGCTACCCTTGAAATGAGGCTGAAAATGGTGTTTCGGATAGGTTCGCCGGTAAGTGCTTCAGGTTCTTCGCCAAGAGGGAATGTCGGTGGATGGAAAGGATCGCTTTCTTCTTATCTCCAATGATTTAATAGACTACGAACTCATCCCCAATTCATCCAGAATAAATTATGGCTAATTGGTTGATCCATTCTAGTCACACTGCTTTCGGAGCTCAAGTCGAAATCCATATCGGAATGGCTGTCGGAATCTGAGGAACTGGAACTAGTAGCGAGTTTCATCTTGCACGGTCAGATAAAGTATTTTCAATAGGAAATAGATTATAGGATTTAGTTTGGTATTCTTCAATACATAATTTACATATGTATATATAACACCAAAATCCCATAAGTTACGGAGGAATCTTCGGAAGCTGTCAGATAAAGTTTATAGTAACAGATATGCTAAGATATGAATTTATCTATACACTATCTACGCAATAATTGCACTAAGACGTGTCTAGACATAGGAATGATAGGCAGGAAATTTTCCACTAGGAATGATAAGCAAAACTTATAATATGCAGCTAAGGTCGAAGTCCAGACTTGCTAATGCATTCTAATGACTATCAAGCAGACTCACTAATGCAAGACCTGGTTCGCTAAGACCACCGCTCTGATACCAACTGTGATAACTCGTCCTAATCCATCTAGAAGAAGTCATCAACATTTGGTACTGAAACAACCCAACCCGTATTTAACACGAGTAAATATTATTTTTTTTAAATAAAAACCATTAGCGCCTAATTAAACGGTTACATATATCCCATTTAACAATATCACAAGTTTAATGTTTACAAAAGGCACGAAGGCCATTAATCAAATGTAATACAAGTTCGACCCACTTAAAATGATAGTTTTAATCCAAACTACACCCGAGCATGGTTTGGGGCTAAACTACCCAAAACGCTAGGTCGGCTTCAAAAGCTTCAACACAAATCCAACATGGGGAACTAGTATCCAACAACCCCCTTTCCCTTCTACGCACCTGCATCTAAAAAGATAAACAACGAGAGGGGTAAGCTAACTCTTAGTGAGTGCAATAAGTATACACATGCATATATAACCTACTTACTTGCAATCACAAACACAATACCGCATACAAGCTAGCAATTCGACAACCATGCAAACATCATGCATAAACTACTATCCGCGATTCACAATAAGCTAGCAATAACAATAGCATATGGTTCACAATTTAATATGCTAAGTACAAATTCACACAACCATGATTAACCAATCGAACAAGGGAACGGTACTTGAAAGACCGTCGGAGTTCAAAACATCCATTTGTAGTGACCCGAACTTTTCCATGTTTATATATATTAATTGAGATTGATATTTACATGATTAAATGTTTCCAACATGTTAAGCAATCAAACTTGTTAAGACTTGATTAATTGAAATATGTTTCATATAGACAATTGACCACCCAAGTTGACCGGTGATTCACGAACGTTAAAACTTGTAAAAACTATACGATGACATATATATGGTTATATATATAGTTAACATGTTTTTAATATAAGTATGTATCTCATTAGGTATTTTAACAATGAGTTATATACATAAAAATGAGACTATTAATTTAAGAAACTCGAAAACGATATATATAACGATTATCGTTATAACAACGTCTTACTAGGTACATATGAATCATATTAAGATATTGATACACTTGGTTAATTATGTTAAATGATAAGTAAATATATTATTAAGTGTATTAACAATGAAATACATATGTAAAAATAAGACTACTAACTTAATGATTTCGAAACGAGACATATATGTAACGATTATCGTTGTAACGACATTTAACTGTATATACATCATACTGAGATATATTATATATCATAATATCATGATAATATAACAATTTAACATCTCATTTTTTATAATAAACAATGGGTTAACAACATTCAACAAGATCGTTAACCTAAAGGTTTCAAAACAACATTTACATGTAACGACTAACGATGACTTAACGACTCAGTTAAAATGTATATACATGTAGTGTTTTAATATGTATTCATACACTTTTGAAAGACTTCAAGACACTTATCAAAATACTTCTACTTAACAAAAATGCTTACAATTACATCCTCGTTCAGTTTCATCAACAATTCTACTCGTATGCACCCGTATTCGTACTCGTACAATACACAGCTTTTAGATGTATGTACTATTGGTATATACACTCCAATGATCAGCTCTTAGCAGCCCATGTGAGTCACCTAACACATGTGGGAACCATCATTTGGCAACTAGCATGAAATATCTCATAAAATTACAAAAATATGAGTAATCATTCATGACTTATTTACATGAAAACAAAATTACATATCCTTTATATCTAATCCATACACCAACGACCAAAAACACCTACAAACACTTTCATTCTTCAATTTTCTTCATATAATTGATCTCTCTCAAGTTCTATCTTCAAGTTCTAAGTGTTCTTCATATATTTTACAAGTTCTAGTTACATAAAATCAAGAATACTTTCAAGTTTGCTAGCTCACTTCCAATCTTGTAAGGTGATCATCCAACCTCAAGAAATCTTTGTTTCTTACAGTAGGTTATCATTCTAATACAAGGTAATAATCATATTCAAACTTTGGTTCAATTTCTATAACTATAACAATCTTATTTCAAGTGATGATCTTACTTGAACTTGTTTTCGTGTCATGATTCTGCTTCAAGAACTTCGAGCCATCCAAGGATCCGTTGAAGCTAGATCCATTTTTCTCTTTTCCAGTAGGTTTATCCAAGGAACTTAAGGTAGTAATGATGTTCATAACATCATTCGATTCATACATATAAAGCTATCTTATTTGAAGGTTTAAACTTGTAATCACTAGAACATAGTTTAGTTAATTCTAAACTTGTTCGCAAACAAAAGTTAATCCTTCTAACTTGAATTTTAAAATCAACTAAACACATGTTCTATATCTATATGATATGCTAACTTAATGATTTAAAACCTGGAAACACGAAAAACACCGTAAAACCGGATTTACACCGTCGTAGTAACACCGCGGGCTGTTTTGGGTTAGTTAATTAAAAACTATGATACACTTTGATTTAAAAGTTGTAATTCTAAGAAAATGATTTTTATTATGAACATGAAACTATATCCAAAAATTATGGTTAAACTCAAAGTGGAAGTATGTTTTCTAAAATGGTCATCTAGACGTCGTTCTTTCGACTGAAATGACTACCTTTACAAAAACGACTTGTAACTTATTTTTCCGACTATAAACCTATACTTTTTCTGTTTAGATTCATAAAATAGAGTTCAATATGAAACCATAGCAATTTGATTCACTCAAAACGGATTTAAAATGAAGAAGTTATGGGTAAAACAAGATTGGATAATTTTTCTCATTTTAGCTACGTGAAAATTGGTAACAAATCTATTCCAACCATAACTTAATCAACTTGTATTGTATATTATGTAATCTTGAGATACCATAGACACGTATACAATGTTTCGACCTATCATGTCGACACATCTATATATATTTCGGAACAACCATAGACACTCTATATGTGAATGTTGGAGTTAGCTATACAGGGTTGAGGTTGATTCCAAAATATATATAGTTTGAGTTGTGATCAATACTGAGATACGTATACACTGGGTCGTGGATTGATTCAAGATAATATTTATCGATTTATTTCTGTACATCTAACTGTGGACAACTAGTTGTAGGTTACTAACGAGGACAGCTGACTTAATAAACTTAAAACATCAAAATATATTAAAAGTGTTGTAAATATATTTTGAACATACTTTGATATATATGTATATATTGTTATAGGTTCGTGAATCAACCAGTGGCCAAGTCTTACTTCCCGACGAAGTAAAAATCTGTGAAAGTGAGTTATAGTCCCACTTTTAAAATCTAATATTTTTGGGATGAGAATACATGCAGATTTTATAAATGATTTACAAAATAGACACAAGTACGTGAAACTACATTCTATGGTTGAATTATCGAAATCGAATATGCCCTTTTTTATTAAGTCTGGTAATCTAAGAATTAGGGAACACACACCCTAATTGACGCGAATCCTAAAGATAGATCTATTGGGCCTAACAAACCCCATCCAAAGTACCGGATGCTTTAGTACTTCGAAATTTATATCATATCCGAAGGGTGTCCCGGAATGATGGGGATATTCTTATATATATGCATCTTGTTAATGTCGGTTACCAGGTGTTCACCATATGAATGATTTTTATCTCTATGTATGGGATGTGTATTGAAATATGAAATCTTGTGGTCTATTGTTACGATTTGATATATATAGGTTAAACCTATAACTCACCAACATTTTTGTTGACGTTTAAAGCATGTTTATTCTCAGGTGAATACTAAGAGCTTCCGCTGTTGCATACTAAAATAAGGACAAGATTTGGAGTCCATGTTTGTATGATATTGTGTAAAAACTGCATTCCAGAAACTGATTTCGATGTAACATATTTGTATTGTAAACCATTATGTAATGGTCGTGTGTAAACAGGATATTTTAGATTATCATTATTTGATAATCTACGTAAAGCTTTTTAAACCTTTATTTATGAAATAAAGGTTATGGTTTGTTTTAAAAATGAATGCAGTCTTTGAAAAACGTCTCATATAGAGGTCAAAACCTCGCAACGAAATCAATTAATATGGAACGTTTTTAATCAATAAGAACGGGACATTTCAGTTGGTATCCGAGCGTTGGTCTTAGAGAACCAGAATTTTGCATTAGTGTGTCTTATCGAGTTTGTTAGGATGCATTAGTGAGTCTGGACTTCGACCGTGTTTACTTGAAAAATGATTGCTTAACAAATTTTGTTGGAAACTATATATTTTTAACATGTGAATATTATGTGATATATTAATCTCTTAACGTGTTTGATATTATGTGATAGATGTCTACCTCTAGAACAAGTCCCATTGACTCACCTAATAATAATGAAGAGTCAAATGTAAATTGGAATGATTCGTGGACTGATTCACAAGTTCCCGAAGAGGAACCGGAAGAAGAGTCGGAACCGGAAGAAGAATCGGAACCGGAAGAAGAATCGGAACCGGATGAAGAAGTAGAACCGGTGGGGGAAATAATAAAACGGTTAAGTGAAAGAAAATCCTCAACCAACCGACCAAGGTTAATTATGGTCAATGGTGTTTCCGCCAAGGAAGCAAAATATTGGGAGGATTACCAATTCTCCGATGAATCGGATTCCGACGAGAATTCCGATGATGTTATAGAAATTACCCCAACTGAATTTAAAAAGGCAAAAGAAAATAATAAGGGAAAGGGCATAAAAATAGAGAAATCTAATTCCAACCCCGATGAACTTTATATGTATCGTCAACCCCCGAAGTCCTTAAGTTGTAACAATGACCCGGGAACCTCTAAACCACCAGGTTTTTCTAAACCGTTGTGGAAAACGACAGTTAGTATTAGGGGAACATCATATATCCCTAGAAACTTGGCAAAACGAACCAAAACCGAAGAAGAAGAAACGAGCGAGTCGGAATAAGATAGTTGTATTCGTGTGGTGTAATATATGTAATATAGTGTTCTTATGCTTAATGATATATGTAAAAATTGCTTGTATTAATAAGTATTTTTTTATGAATCTAACTCTTGTCTATTTTACAGTTTAAAAACACAAAATGGATAGACAACCCAATATTTTAAGAGACCTACCCAGAGACATGATTGATGAAATCTTGTCTAGAGTCGGCCAGAATTCCTCGGCACAACTATTTAAGGCGAGATCAGTTTGTAAGACATTCGAAGAACGTTCCAAGAATGTCTTGGTTTATAAGAGACTTTCGTTTGAAAGATGGGGGATATCACATTGGGAAATCCATAAGTTACGATGTGTTTACTTTGACGCATATATTGCGGGGAACCCAAATGCTATTTTACGCAACGGGTTAAGAAATTATTTTGACTCAATATATCTGAATATTGGACTTCGTGATTTAGAAAAAGCGGCTAACATGCAACATAAAGAAGCATGTTATGCTTACAGATTAGTAATGTTCGCTTCTCACCAAAGTGAGAACAAGAACATCGGGCTACAATTATTAAACAAAACATTTCCACAAGTGACGGAGTCGGTAATTGGGGTAAGAAATGAGGTTTTTAGATTATTACGGGACTGTTGGACATTACGTAACCCTATTCCCTTTGACGACGTTACAACACGCTGTCTTATCAACGGCCATAACGGTTATGTTCCACAAGACCAAGGATGGGAAGTAGTCCTAGTAAAACCAGAATGCATGACTTGTTTCTGGACGTATGAATTACGTGTCTTTATTGCCTTTGCTGAACGACTTGTGTACTAGCTAGAATTATCTTCACAACTATCTTGTATCAAAGTTATTGTGTGCTATATTTCATGCTTTATGTAAAATAAGCGGTATTGTAAGTTTGTAAAATATTGTATAAAAGTTTGAACGCGAAATATTATTATAATCAGTTTTTCATATAGAATTGTAGTAGTTGAATTGTATATTAGCTACTAAGTATGAACTTAACGGGTAGGTACTACCCGAATTTAAACTTATAAAACGCTAATATGAAGAAAAAGCTTTTATAAATGAGTTCATATTATGCTATGAAATACTATTAACTACTCTTAATATTTTGTATGATTAACTTGTTCCATTTGACTATTTTTAAGGAAATGGCACCGACTACTCGACACACCGTGAATATGAATGAAGAGGAATTCCGTACTTTTCTAGCTTCAAACATAGCCGCAGTACAGGCTGCGCTACATACCAACAATAACTTGGATCTAGCAGTACAGGAAATCGTGTAGGATGCACCTACAAAGAATTCACTGCCTGCAAACCTTTAGAATTTGATGGAACCGAAGGACCGATCGGATTGAAACGGTGGACCGAGAGGGTCAAATCGGTGTTTGCCATAAGTAAGTGTACTGAAGAGGACAAAGTGAAGTACGCTACGCATACCTTCACAGGTTCTGCGTTAACATGGTGGAATACCTATCTAGAGCAAGTGGGACAAGACGATGCGTACGCACTACCATGGTCAGCATTCAAGCACTTGATGAACGAGAAGTACCGTCCCAGAACCGAGGTCAATAAGCTCAAGACAGAACTTAGAGGGTTACGAACCCAAGGATTTGATATTACCACGTACGAAAGACGATTCACAGAATTGTGCCTATTGTGTCCTAGAGCATTCGAAGATGAGGAAGAGAAGATCGACGCATTTGTGAAAGGATTACCGGAAAGAATCCAAGAAGATATAAGTTCACACGAGCCCGCCTCTATACAACAGGCATGTAGAATGGCTCACAAACTAGTGAACCAGATTTAAGAAAGAATTAAAGAACAGACTGCTGAAGAGGCCAATGTGAAGCAAGTCAAAAGAAAGTGGGAGGAAAACGGTGATAAGAATCACCAATACAACAACAACAGCAATTACAACAATAATCACAACAATTATCCCAACAATCGCAACATCAATCGCAACTACAACAAACGGCCCAACAACAACAACAACAACAACAACAACAACAACAACAGCAACAGCAACTACAACAATCATCCCAACAACAATAATAACCGCAACAACAACAACAATCAGAAGTAGCTATGCCAAAGGTGTGAAAAGTATCACTCGGGGTTCTGCACCAAATTTTGCAACAAGTGTAAAAGAAATGGTCATAGCGCGGTGAAGTGTGAGGTCTACGGACCAGGGGTTAATAGAACGAAAGGAACAAATGGTGTCGGAACGAGTAATGGCAGAGCAAGTAGTGTCGAAGCAAGTTATGCCAATGTAGTTTGTTATAAATGTGGAAAACCGGGCCACATTATTAGAAATTGCCCAAACCAGGAGAACACAAATGGACAAGGCCGCGGAAGAGTTTTCAATATTAATGCGGCAGAGGCACAGGAAGACCCGGAGCTTGTTACGGGTACATTTCTTATTGACAATAAATCTGCTTACGTTTTATTTGATTCGGGTGCGGATAGAAGCCATATGAGTAGAGATTTTTATGCTAAATTAAGTTGTCCATTGACGCCTTTGAATAGTAAATTTTTACTCGAATTAGCAAATGGTAAATTAATTTCAGCAGATAATATATGTCGGAATCGAGAAATTAAACTGGTTAGCGAAACATTTAAGATTGATTTGATACCAGTAGAGTTAGGGAGTTTTGATGTGATAATCGGTATGGACTGGTTGAACGAAGTGAAAGCAGAGATCGTCTGTTACAAAAATGCAATTCGCATTATACGAGAAAAAGGAAAACCCTTAATGGTGTACGGAGAAAAGGGCAACACGAAGCTACATCTTATTAGTAATTTGAAGGCACAAAAACTAATAAGAAAAGGTTGCTATGCTGTTCTAGCACACGTCGAGAAAGTACAAACTGAAGAAAAGAGCATCAATGATGTTCCCATTGCAAAAGAATTTCCCGATGTATTTCCGAAAGAATTACCGGGATTACCCCCACATCGATCCGTTGAATTTCAAATAGATCTTGTACCAGGAGCTGCACCAATAGCTCGTGCTCCTTACAGACTCGCACCCAGCGAGATGAAAGAACTGCAAAGCCAATTACAAGAACTTTTAGAGCGTGGTTTCATTCGACCAAGCACATCACCGTGGGGAGCTCGTGTTTTGTTTGTCAAGAAGAAAGATGGTACATTCAGGTTGTGTATCGACTACTTAGAGTTGAACAAACTTACCATCAAGAACCGCTACCCACTACCGAGAATCGATGACTTATTTGATCAACTACAAGGCTCGTCTATTTATTCAAAGATTGACTTATGTTCCGGGTATCATCAAATGCGGGTGAAAGAAGATGATATTCCAAAGACTGCTTTCAGAACACGTTACGGTCATTACGAGTTTATGGTCATGCCGTTTGGTTTAACTAAAGCACCAGCTGTGTTCATGGACCTTATGAACCGAGTGTGTGGACCATACCTTGACAAGTTTGTCATTGTTTTCATTGATGACATACTTATTTACTCAAAGAATGACCAAGAACACGGTGAACATTTGAGAAAGGTGTTAGAAGTATTGAGGAAGGAAGAATTGTACGCTAAGTTTTCAAAGTGTGCATTTTGGTTGGAAGAAGTTCAATTCCTCGAAAACTCCGAAGGTATTAAGGTGGATCCGGCAAAGATAGAAACTGTTGAAAAGTGGGAAACCCCGAAAACTCCGAAATACATACGCCAGTTTTTAGGACTCGCAGGTTACTACAGAAGGTTCATCCAAGACTTTTCCAGAATAGCAAAACCCTTGACTGCATTAACGCATAAAGGGAAGAAATTTGAATGGAAGGATGAACAAGAGAAAGCGTTTCAGTTATTGAAGAAAAAGCTAACTACGGCACCTATATTGTCATTGCCTGAAGGGAATGATGATTTTGTGATTTATTGTGATGCATCAAAGCAAGGTCTCGGTTGTGTATTAATGCAACGAACGAAGGTGATTGCTTATGCCTCTAGACAATTGAAGATTCACGAGCAAAATTATACGACGCATGATTTGGAATTAGGCGCGGTTGTTTTTGCATTAAAGACTTGGAGGCACTACTTATATGGGGTCAAAAGTATTATATATACCGACCACAAAAGTCTTCAACACATATTTAATCAGAAACAACTGAATATGAGGCAACGTAGGTGGATTGAATTGTTGAATGATTACGACTTTGAGATTCGTTACCACCCGGGGAAGGCAAATGTGGTAGCCGATGCCTTGAGTAGGAAGGACAGAGAACCCATTCGAGTAAAATCTATGAATATAATGATTCATAATAACCTTACTACTCAAATAAAGGAGGCGCAACAAGGAGTTTTAAAAGAGGGAAATTTAAAGGATGAAATACCTAAAGGATCGGAGAAGCATCTTAATATTCGGGAAGACGGAACCCGGTATAGGGCTGAAAGGATTTGGGTACCAAAATTTGGAGATATGAGAGAAATGGTACTTAGAGAAGCTCATAAAACCAGATACTCAATACATCCTGGAACGGGGAAGATATACAAGGATCTCAAGAAACATTTTTGGTGGCCGGGTATGAAAGCCGATGTTGCTAAATACGTAGGAGAATGTTTGACGTGTTCTAAGGTCAAAGCTGAGCATCAGAAACCATCAGGCCTACTTCAACAACCCGAAATCCCAGAATGGAAATGGGAAAACATTACCATGGATTTCATCACTAAATTGCCAAGGACTGCAAGTGGTTTTGATACTATTTGGGTAATAGTTGATCGTCTCACCAAATCAGCACACTTCCTGCCAATAAGAGAAGATGACAAGATGGAGAAGTTAGCACGACTGTATTTGAAGGAAGTCGTCTCCAGACATGGAATACCAATCTCTATTATCTCTGATAGGGATAGCAGATTTATTTCAAGATTCTGGCAGACATTACAGCAAGCATTAGGAACTCGTCTAGACATGAGTACTGCCTATCATCCACAAACTGATGGGTAGAGTGAAAGGATGATACAAACGCTTGAAGACATGCTACGAGCTTGTGTTATTGATTTCGGAAAAAGTTGGGATCGACATCTACCGTTAGCAGAATTTTCCTACAAAAACAGCTACCATTCAAGCATTGAGATGGCGCCGTTTGAAGCACTTTATGGTAGAAAGTGCAGGTCTTCGATTTGTTGGAGTGAAGTGGGGGATAGACAGATTACGGGTCCGGAGATTATACAAGAAACTACCGAGAAGATCATCCAAATTCAACAACGGTTGAAAACCGCCCAAAGTCGACAAAAGAGCTACGCTGACATTAAAAGAAAAGATATAGAATTTGAAATTGGAGAGATGGTCATGCTTAAAGTTGCACCTTGGAAAGGCATTGTTCGATTTGGTAAACGAGGGAAATTAAATCCAAGGTATATTGGACCATTCAAGATTATTGATCGTGTTGGACCAGTAGCTTACCGACTTGAGTTACCTCAACAACTCGCGGCTGTACATAACACTTTCCACGTCTCGAATTTGAAGAAATGTTTTGCTAAAGAAGATCTCACTATTCCATTAGATGAAATCCAAATCAACGAAAAACTTCAATTCATCGAAGAACCCGTCGAAATAATGGATCGTGAGGTTAAAAGACTTAAGCAAAACAAGATACCAATTGTTAAGGTTCAATGGAATGCTCGTAGAGGACCCGAGTTCACCTGGGAGCGTGAAGATCATATGAAGAAGAAATACCCGCATCTATTTCCAGAAGATTCGTCAACACCTTCAACAGCTTAAAATTTCGGGACGAAATTTATTTAACGGGTAGGTACTGTAGTGACCCGAACTTTTCCATATTTATATATATTAATTGAGATTGATATTTAAATGATTAAATGTTTCCAACATGTTAAGCAATCAAACTTGTTAAGACTTGATTAATTGAAATATGTTTCATATAGACAATTGACCACCCAAGTTGACCGGTGATTCACGAACGTTAAAACTTGTAAAAACTATACGATGACATATATATGGTTATATATATAGTTAACATGTTTTTATTATAAGTATGTATCTCATTAGGTATTTTAACAATGAGTTATATACATAAAAATGAGACTATTAATTTAAGAAACTCGAAAACGATATATATAACGATTATCGTTATAACAACGTCTTACTAGGTACATATGAATCATATTAAGATATTGATACACTTGGTTAATTATGTTAAATGATAAGTAAATATATTATTAAGTGTATTAACAATGAAATACATATGTAAAAATAAGACTACTAACTTAATGATTTCGAAACGAGACATATATGTAACGATTATCGTTGTAACGACATTTAACTGTATATACATCATACTGAGATATATTATATATCATAATATCATGATAATATAACAATTTAACATCTCATTTGTTATAATAAACAATGGGTTAACAACATTCAACAAGATCGTTAACCTAAAGGTTTCAAAACAACATTTACATGTAACGACTAACGATGACTTAACGACTCAGTTAAAATGTATATACATGTAGTGTTTTAATATGTATTCATACACTTTTGAAAGACTTCAAGACACTTATCAAAATACTTCTACTTAACAAAAATGCTTACAATTACATCCTCGTTCAGTTTCATCAACAATTCTACTCGTATGCACCCGTATTCGTACTCGTACAATACACAGCTTTTAGATGTATGTACTATTGGTATATACACTCCAATGATCAGCTCTTAGCAGCCCATGTGAGTCATCTAACACATGTGGGAACCATCATTTGGCAACTAGCATGAAATATCTCATAAAATTACAAAAATATGAGTAATCATTCATGACTTATTTACATGAAAAAAAATTACATATCCTTTATATCTAATCCATACACCAACGACCAAAAACACCTACAAACACTTTCATTCTTCAATTTTATTCATCTAATTGATCTCTCTCAAGTTCTATCTTCAAGTTCTAAGTGTTCTTCATATATTTTACAAGTTCTAGTTACATAAAATCAAGAATACTTTCAAGTTTGCTAGCTCACTTCCAATCTTGTAAGGTGATCATCCAACCTCAAGAAATCTTTGTTTCTTACAGTAGGTTATCATTCTAATACAAGGTAATAATCATATTCAAACTTTGGTTCAATTTCTATAACTATAACAATCTTATTTCAAGTGATGATCTTACTTGAACTTGTTTTCGTGTCATGATTCTGCTTCAAGAACTTCGAGCCATCCAAGGATCCGTTGAAGCTAGATCCATTTTTCTCTTTTCCAGTAGGTTTATCCAAGGAACTTAAGGTAGTAATGATGTTCATAACATCATTCGATTCATACATATAAAGCTATCTTATTCGAAGGTTTAAACTTGTAATCACTAGAACATAGTTTAGTTAATTCTAAACTTGTTCGCAAACAAAAGTTAATCCTTCTAACTTGAATTTTAAAATCAACTAAACACATGTTCTATATCTATATGATATGCTAACTTAATGATTTAAAACCTGGAAACACGAAAAACACCGTAAAACCGGATTTACGCCGTCGTAGTAACACCGCGGGCTGTTTTGGGTTAGTTAATTAAAAACTATGATAAACTTTGATTTAAAAGTTGTTATTCTGAGAAAATGATTTTTATTATGAACATGAAACTATATCCAAAAATTATGGTTAAACTCAAAGTGGAAGTATGTTTTCTAAAATGGTCATCTAGACGTCGTTCTTTCGACTGAAATGACTACCTTTACAAAAATGACTTGTAACTTATTTTTCCGACTATAAACCTATACTTTTTCTGTTTAGATTCATAAAATAGAGTTCAATATGAAACCATAGCAATTTGATTCACTCAAAACGGATTTAAAATGAAGAAGTTATGGGTAAAACAAGATTGGATAATTTTTCTCATTTTAGCTACGTGAAAATTGGTAACAAATCTATTCCAACCATAACTTAATCAACTTGTATTGTATATTATGTAATCTTGAGATACCATAGACACGTATACAATGTTTCGACCTATCATGTCGACACATCTATATATATTTCGGAACAACCATAGACACTCTATATGTGAATGTTGGAGTTAGCTATACAGGGTTGAGGTTGATTCCAAAATATATATAGGTTGAGTTGTGATCAATACTGAGATACGTATACACTGGGTCGTAGATTGATTCAAGATAATATTTATCGATTTATTTCTGTACATCTAACTGTGGACAACTAGTTGTAGGTTACTAACGAGGACAGCTGACTTAATAAACTTAAAACATCAAAATATATTAAAAGTGTTGTAAATATATTTTGAACATACTTTGATATATATGTATATATTGTTATAGGTTCGCGAATCAACCAGTGGCCAAGTCTTACTTCCCGACGAAGTAAAAATCTGTGAAAGTGAGTTATAGTCCCACTTTTAAAATCTAATATTTTTGGGATGAGAATACATGCAGGTTTTATAAATAATTTACAAAATAGACACAAGTACGTGAAACTACATTCTATGGTTGAATTATCGAAATCGAATATGCCCCTTTTAATTAAGTCTGGTAATCTAAGAATTAGGGAACAGACACCCTAATTGACGCGAATCCTAAAGATAGATCTATTGGGCCTAACAAACCCCATCCAAAGTACCGGATGCTTTAGTACTTCGAAATTTATATCATATCCGAAGGGTGTCCCGGAATGATGGGGATATTCTTATATATATGTATCTTGTTAATGTCGGTTACCAGGTGTTCACCATATGAATGATTTTTATCTCTATGTATGGGATGTGTATTGAAATATGAAATCTTGTGGTCTATTGTTATGATTTGATATATATAGGTTAAACCTATAACTCACCAACATTTTTGTTGACGTTTAAAGCATGTTTATTCTCAGGTGAATACTAAGAGCTTCCGCTGTTGCATACTAAAATAAGGACAAGATTTGGAGTCCATGTTTGTATGATATTGTGTAAAAACTGCATTCCAGAAACTGATTTCGATGTAACATATTTGTATTGTAAACCATTATGTAATGGTCGTGTGTAAACAGGATATTTTAGATTATCATTATTTGATAATCTACGTAAAGCTTTTTAAACCTTTATTTATGAAATAAAGGTTATGGTTTGTTTTAAAAATGAATGCAGTCTTTGAAAAACGTCTCATATAGAGGTCAAAACCTCGCAACGAAATCAATTAATATGGAACGTTTTTAATCAATAAGAACGGGACATTTCACCATTAGTGTACATTACTCCGCGTATTCACAAATCCCCCGGGTGATGTCTTGAACACCGCGACTAACTCACCCCCATGACAATGTGGTGTCTTGAACACCGCGACAATTCCACATGTCAATCAAACCAATGAGTGGTGTCTTTAACACCGCGATAATTCCACACCCATGACAATGTAGTGTCTTGAACACCGCGACAATTCCACATGTCAATCAAACCAATGAGTGGTGTCTTGAACACCGCGACAATTCCACTCCCCTGACAATGTAGTGTCTTGAACACCGCGACAATTCCACATGTCAATCAAACCAATGAGTGGTGTCTTGAACACCGCGACAATTCCACTCGTTACATAGAATGTGGTGTCTTAAACACCGTGACAATTCCACATTCCACGCTACACAAATAAATACATTATATATGTACACGCATAATTATTCCACTCACCTTAACACCAAGATGATGATTATGCACTTCCGAAACTTCAAAGCAACGTACCAATACAACCACAACATAGCTAGTGACATAAGGAACAACTTTAAAGCTTGGGTTCGGGTGAGCTTTGGCCTTCTTCTTCACCAATGTGAGCTCTCTCACTCTAAAACCTTATCTCTCTCTCTAGATTTAATTTGGGTAGATGAGAAAGTGATAAATGAGGATGGGATAAGGTTGAACCAGTTTTAGACTCCCCAAAACCGGCCATAAGTGAAAAGACTAATATGCCCCCAAAAGATGCCTTTTAAAATGGCTAAAAAGTCATTTCAGCGACATTTGTCGCGTTTCGCGACACAGTGTCGCGTTCCGCGACAACCAAACACGACAAACATGTTTCAAACGCGATAACCTTGACAGAAGTGGGGTTCTGGAGCTGTCGCGTCCCAGACAGCTTTGTCGCGGTTCGCGACAAACCAGAATGCGATGGGACACACTAAAACGCGACAGGTCATCTGATCAAACCATTTTTCAACGTTTTCTACATTTAAACCATGCACACTCATTCGCGGTTAATATTAAACGTTTACAAGGTAAAATACATACCTTTTAACCACGTATGGGGAAACGGGGTGTTACAACTCTCCCCCACATGAATCGGAGCGCGTCCTCACGATCCAAGCCGCATGACAAGCCGGAAGATAAACCAAAACAAACTCTTCGGATTCCCATGTAAAATTGGAACCCTTTCGATGTCGCCATTGCACCTTGAAAGTTCTAACTTCTTTGTTTCGCAACATTTTAACCTTTTCATCAAGGATTGCATTCGGCTCTTCAACATACTCTAATTTGTTGTTCAACGTGATCTCATCTAACGGCACCCAAGTCGAGTCATCCGCAAGACACTTACGGAGATGGGAAACATGAAACGTATTATGAATCCCCGTAAACTCTTCGGGAAACTCTATTTTATAAGCAACTTCACTAACGCGAGCCAAAACCTTGAAAGGACCAATGAACCGAGGAGCCAATTTTCCTCTTTTTCGAAACTGAATAACACCTTTCCATGGTGAAACCTTAAGCATCACCATGTCACCTTCTTGAAAATCAATCGTTCGCCTTCCTTTATCGGCATAAGATTTTTGTCTATCTTGCGCCGCTTTAAGTTGAGCCCGAATCATCTCAATCTTACTATTTGTCTCTAAAACCAAATCGGTACTCCCGATTTATCATTGACACATTTCACCCCAACAAATATTAGTTCGACACCTATGCCCATAAAGCATCTCATAAGGTGGCATTCCAATACTAGTGTGGTAACTATTATTGTACGAGAATTCCACCTATGGTAAGTGCTCATCCCAACTACCACCAAAATCAATAACACACACCCTTAACATATCCTTCAACGTTTGATTTGTACGTTCGGTTTGACTGTCCGTTTGAGGATGATACGCCGTGCTCATTTTCAATTGAGCACCCATATCTTCATGAAACTTATTCCAAAACCGAGAAGTGAAACGAGTATCTCGATCTGAAATAATAGATATAGGAACTCCATGTCTCGATATCACTTCTTTGATAAATAACTTGGACAAAGTCTCCGACGATATCGTTTCCCGAATGGGAAGAAACAAAGCACACTTCGTCAACCGATCAACTATCACCCAAATCGTATCATATTGTGTTCTCGCCGTCTTTGGTAACTTGGTAATGAAGTCCATGGTAATGTGCTCCCATTTCCATTTTGGAACTTCCAACGGTTGTAACTTACCATACGGCTTTTGGTGTTCGGCTTTAACTTGCAAACATGTGACGCATTGTTCAACATACTTAACAACATCACATTTCATGCCGGGTCACCAATACTCTTTCTTTGTGATGACCCGGAAATATCCGACTAAATTTAAACTTAATCTTTATATGATTTCGATACGATAAGCAAAGTCTGTAATGTTGAAATCTTAAAAACTTTAAATTGTGTTTAATATATTCATTTGACCTTCGACTACTCTCGACGATTCACGGACCACTAATTGTAAATAGATACATATATATTTAAAGTATATGAATTTGAAATATAAATTGAAATGTTACATGACGTAATTGTTAGAATTAATAATGTAAAATAAAATAATATATAATAACTATTATTTAAAATACAACTATATATTTAATAATGTATAATTAATATATATATAGTTTTGAATTTATTTTGTAAGCAACAATAACGCACAATTGTCAATTCGATCGATAATAAGTAATTTAAAATCAAACTTATATTATTTTAAAATAAACTGTGATTCGAAAAGGAGTTTTACAAATTATAGACTTATTAAAAATGTATTTAGGAACTATTTGTTGAATTCTAAAACTTTTTATATTTTACTTGGGGTTGGGGGTGAATAATTAATGTAATTTTTATTTAACAAATTAAGGATCGAATTTTATACCATAATGACCGAAATAAATAAATATAGTTAATTTAAAAATATGGAATTTTTTTCTGAAGACTTTTAAACGCCACTGTCTAGGAACGGGGTACAAAATAATACCCGTGTTAAGGTGCCGGCAGACTCCACACATTTTAATTAAACTGATTCCTTCCTATAATAATGTGTAGCGACCCGACAAAATGGTCATTTGACGGCGCCGACTACTTAGGTCCCGTTACGTGGTCATAAGTCTTTAAAATAACGTTTGACCAAAATATGTCGCATTCATTGCAAAAGTAAAGAGTGTTCCCTAGTTTACAAGAATTGTTCATCCAAAAGTTACGTTACAAAGTTATAAGTACAAATAAAACCTATGCGACACAATTTAAAAGTAGCCAAAAGATGCTCCATGTATGCATAAATACTCGACATCCAAAGCAAGTATCAAAATAATGAGCGGAAGCATGTAACACATATCATTCAAAGACCTGAGAAAAACATAGAAATCTGTCAACGAAAACGTTGGTGAAATCATAGGTTTAAGTAAGTAAGTGAGTAAATAAGTAGATTGAACCACAAGATTTGCAACATCGAATTAATAGTTAACCATTCCAAAAGTTGTTTCACGAGCACCCAATTATCAATGCTTAACATTTCTCCCATTGAACCACATCACTTAGTGCTAGAACATACACTGTTTCTCGAAAATATATTTCATTCGTAAACGGTAGCGAACCGTTTGAATGAGGGTTTGTCAAACCCATATGGATCCATACAACATAAGTTCTCGCTTACACCCGGCAAGTGTAACTAATGATAATCGAATTGAGGATTTTGTTCTAAACTCGTATGTAGAATGTTTGTTTTCCTGTACTTGTGTTCACTTAGTAAAGAAATGTTTATGTTTTCTCATCCCAAATGTAAGTTCAAAAAGAGTAAAAGTGGAACTATGATCTCACCTTGAGTGCACGAGTAGTAAAGTACTTCAACAAGTAAACGTGTTCAAAGAACAATGCTAATCTTGACCTAAACAATAGGTTGTATCAATAATGGTAAACACGATAGGTCAAAGATGTTCAATTAGTCCTATGGCTCGTTACGGCTCGATTATGTAGCATGTGAAATCAAATTGTCAAGTTTCATGCAAGATACAAGTATATAAACAAGTTAGGAAGGTTGTATAATCATTTGGTTAAGTTTGACAAAAAGTCAAACTTTGGTCGGTCAAAGTCAACGAAAAAGTCAACACGTTCGGGTCGGGTCCCGAACTATTTTTCTGAGGTTTTTAATCATGTATGAGCATGTTAGAACAAGTTACATGTGAATCGGAGGTCCATAGTGTGCCAAACATTTTTCGTATTTTGACCAAAGAGGTCAGAACCCAAACACGGCTATTGCCGCGCCGCGGCCAGAGGTGTCGCGCCGCGACATTAGGCGTGGCCTGGTACCTGGTCAGTTTCAAAAGTTCAAGTCTTGATCCAAAATTCAATTTAGCACAAAACGCAAACCGTAAACACTTAGAATACGCATCTTATATCATTGGAAAGCTCTTTTGACAAGGAATATAATTAACTACCTTTCACCAAGCAAAAACATCAATTACAATAACCAAAAAACTCGTCAATTGATCAAGAAAGGTTTATTTTCAAAGTTTCAAGTTCGTAAAACGTATTTTATGATTCGGGAATCCAATTTACACATACGATATGCCGTTTTGAAGGTAATTAAGCATACATTGCATCTAAACACTTACTAACAACAATTCATGTCATTCAATGCATCAAATATTCATTTCAAGCTTATCAAACCCTAACCCAAATTCACCAAAAATCACTAATCAAGTTTATGGAGTTTTCTCAAGCAACCTACACATCAAATTGAAGCTAGTGATACTAGGAACACAATTAGAACATGAACTTTTAACATCTAACAACATATGATCATCCAAAATTCAAGAACAACACACCAAAATTCAAGTTCATGCTAGTTATACTAAAACAACGAGATCGAGCATACAAATTACATACACGACATCACAATGAGCCATAGACACTAACTAACACCATTTCAAGTCAAAAACACGAATTTAGAGAAATCTAGAGTTTTAGAAATGTTACCCAAACGAGATGAAGTTGGTACCAAAATGAAGAGGATGAAGAGAGGATCACGAATATGTAATTTATTTTGTTGTAAGCCTCCTAGATCGAATTTAGATGATGATTGAATGAATTTGGAAATTGTGTGTGTGTTCTTGCTAGAGAGAAAGAGAGAAAGAGGGGGATGGTTGAATGGTGGTGATTGGGGTGGACTAGGTGACCTAGTCAACTAGTTTGCCCCGTGTCAATTTTAGTCCCTCGAGTTTGTAGTCGGGTGCGAAAATTACCTAAACGGAATATTTTAAAACGCGTATTAACGGAGGATGTTAAAATCCAATAACGGAAAAATATTAAGAATGTTAGCTAACGGAGGATACGAATTTAGTTACGAAGGATATTTTTAAAAAAAAAAGACGGGCGTTAAAATAATTTAACGGAAAAATGCGGGATGTTACATTACCCACACCTTAAAAGAAATTTCGTCCCGAAATTTAGTTGGAAGTAATAGTCGATGTCTCTTCCTTGAGACCTTGCATTGTCAATGCTATGAATAAGTGAAGATACGTCCTTGGGCATTCCCACGAATTTGGACAGTCGGGGTTTTATGTTGTATTAAGGCTTGGTTTTACGATCCACAATTTCAACCGGTCTTTCTACAAAGAGGAGTTGTCATCAATAGTAAGTTTATCTAGAAGGATAGCACGTTCCTGTTCCGCAGGACACGTATCTAAGTTTGTTACATGGAACGTAAGGTAAACAGAAACTTAATTGAGTCGGAGGTTCTAAACGGTAGGAAGCGGTTCCAAGATGCCCCAAGATTTCAAAAGGATCAATATTGCGGATATAAATTTCCTCGATTTCCCGAAACGGATTACACCTTTCCAAGGTGTGGTTTTCAATATTACACGGTTACTGACTTTAAATTTGAGAGATTTTTCATCTAACATTGGTATAACTCCTTTGGCGACCACGGGTCATCTTGAGCCCTTCTCGGACTTGAACTATCTCAAAGGTTGTTTCTTGAATGATTTCAGATCTGATGATTTGCTTGTCACCTACTTCGGTCCAATGAATAGGAGAACAACATTTGTGGTTATATAAAGTTTCGAAAAGTGCGCGTTAACACGCGAGTGGTAACTACTGTTGTAAGAGGGATCAACTAAAGGCGACAATACAAGTTTGTAACATGTCTTTCCAAGATGTAAATTGTTCGTTTGCTTAGCTCGTCTGTTTGTGGAAGATACGCAGTACTCACGTCTAAACGTGTTCCGAAGGCTTCTTGTAAACAAGATGTGTAACGAGTATTTTCGATCCGGGATAATTGACAATGATACACCGTGTTGGAATATAATTTCTTAAGATATGCTTGGACAAGTTAGTTAGGGTTCGAAAGCGTTTGTTGGAACAGGTTTCTTGTCGGCTACTGAAAAATGTTCGTAAGGGCTAGTCACCCTCGTGGCGAATACTAGTAACACGTGAAGAGTCTCTCTCTCCATTGAGAAATTATATAAAAAGGTTTCCTTATACGGAAGTACGAGCGAAAAGATAGGAGTGAAATGAGAACTTAGAATAGGATGAGTTCACATTTTGAGGTAGCCATATCGCGCATCTAGTGGCCAAATGTTGAGGCTTGGTGGGAAACGAGATAGTACACGTAGTTGTATAGCTCGGGGTTGAGTAGTAGTTGGCCGTATAACAGAAGCACAAGGACGTTAAGTCAAAGAAGAAAGGGGTATCCTTGGATTGTGTGTTATCTTTGGTCTCAGTAATATCAGACGGTAATAGTGAAATAGCAGAGCTATGTATCGTGGTACGCGATGACGAGAAGATTGATCGGATCCATAAATAAGTATTCAAATTCTCCGTGTAAAATAACGAATTTCAGCTTCCTTGATTTCGAGTCGAGAGGGGTTGCCTTTCAGGCGTTCACGTAGAAGTATTTCTATATTTGAGTTCCATTTTGTGCCACACGAATTTATCTAGTAAGGTTGGTGTGAAAAATCACGTTCAAAGTCCGGACACGGAAAATGTTTAATTTTTTTTTTTTTCTTAGTACGTTAACGAGGTTAGAGGACGAGCGATACGGGAAAAATCGGAAATTAATCTTTGGTAATAATCGCGAGATCCAAAATTTTACGAATACAAGTCGGAGTCGTGAGGGTTTCTCCAAAATTAATTAATTAATTCAAATTTTTTTTTTTTTTTTTTTTTTGCGAGATCTACTGTAATACCTTGACCACTAACAATATGGTTTAGAATTTGGACTTCGTTTAACCAAAAATTCTCACTTGGAGAATTCGGCATAGAGTTGCTCTTTTCTCAAGAGTTCGAGCGTAAGACGGAGACGTTGTTCGTTTTTCCTTTCCGCTTGAATAGCTTATAATTATAAGTACGGTAACGGATTTGTCTAGATAAGTTTGCATACGCGGTTCCGGAGGTCTATGAATACGGGCGGAGCCTTAGATAAACTGAACGGCACTAAAATAAATTTATAACTATCGTAGCAAGTTCGGAAAGCGGTTTAGGAGACATCTTCTACCTTAACCCTCAATTGATGATAACCAGAATGAAGGTCGATTTTAGAATATACGCGAGATCCGTGTAACGGTTCAAGAGGTTGTTGATACGGGGAAGAGGATATCGGTTCTTAAACGGAAATTATTTAGTTCACTAAAATCACATATATGTGGGGAAAACATTCCCTTCCTAACGTATAGGTTTTGGGCTCCCTAGTTCTATAGATGTCAAATCAAAGTTCGAATTACCTACCCAATAAGTTTGACGTACACTCTCCGATAAATTTGTCGGTACGCAATAGTTTTCCGTTGGTCACTTGAATGGCCTAAGTAATATCTAGGGGGTGGTGGAGTGCAAATAGTAGGCTCCAAAGCCTTGGATACAAAACATTTATCGACATCCGAATCGAATAAACATGAAGTATAGGAGTTGTTAAGAAGAAACGTACCCGTGACTAGTTCATGTCGTCTCAAGTATCCTCGGTGCTAATGTTGGAAGTTCGGCCGCGTGTGTTGGGGTTGGCTTTCTTCGTTGGACATGCATTCCTAAAATGACCCGGTTGGCCACATTCGAAACAAACACCCGGCTTTTGTGTGTTGGGTCCCTTTTGACTGACGGGGGCGGTACTTCCACAATATTTGGCAATATGACCACTTCCCTGGCACCGGTGGCAAATTAGCTTGCCACATTCACCAAAGTGATGCTTGTGGCATTTGTTGCAAAAAGGTCGAGTTCCAGCATAACTTTTCTTGCCGACGGAGGTGAAAAGTTCCTTGGCAAAGTTGTTGCTGTTGTAGTTGCTGGATTGAGAGGCTTCCCATTTTCTTTTGTTGTTACCCGGTTGGTCCTCGGCCGTTGGTGCTGGTGCTTCAATTTCATCCACCGTTTCTATAGATTGGCGAGCCATCGTTAAAGCCTCTTGTAGGTTGGCCGGTTTGGATGACATTACCCTGTGTTGAATGCTCTTCGGAAGGCCATCCATGTAAAGTTCAACTCTTAGGGACTCGAGAGTCATGAGGTTTGGACACAATAAGACTAGTTCAGCAAACCGTTGATTATAAGCTTCGAGGTCATTCCAGACCGTTTGTAAATTTCTTAGCCCCTGTTCGAGCCTTCAAGTTTCGTCGCGCAGAAAGTATTCGGTGATCATTCTTTCTCTTAATTCGGTCCAAGAGAGTGCGTGGGCTTCATCGATACCCACCGATTGTACATACGTGTTCCACCATGAGAAAGCAATACCGGTGAGAGTGAGGGTGGAAAACTTGACCTTATCTTGGTCCCGACAACCGCTTATGTTAAAAAAAGGCTTCCGTTTGTTCAAACCACCTGGTGAGAGCAACCGGTCCCTCGGTTCCATCGAAAGTGGGAGGTTTGCACCCCATGAAGTTCTTGTAGGAGCACCCCTCGTTTGAATTACCAGCTCCATGATTATTGTTGTTGGAAAAGTGATCGGCCACGGCCGCACCCACGGCGGTGGTTATCATTCGTTGAAGAGCTTGTTCGAGAGTTTCGGAAGGAGTATTGGGTTGACCTTGGTGAACCATTGTTCCTTCATGACACAAGAATACCGTTGTTTAGTATTATCAATAATACTAATCGTGATATGGAAATCAAGATAAAGAGGAAATTTTTCCTTGACTCGCCTTAAATTCTTTATGTCATAATGTCGGAATGTTCATATGAGTCACCGTAATATAATCCCAGAAATTATATTACCCTGATTCATATGTGCATTCGACATCATTTCATATAGTCAAGGTGGCGTGTCAATCAAATCAACCACGTGAGATTAAGGTAGAATAAGAGTTAGATGTGAATAGAAGAGATCGAGTATAAATGCACAAGTAGTCAAGTAATTCCTACTCCAAGTCTATATGCCGGTTGTAGTCTAGACTCACTAATGTACCCTATGACTCGGGGTTGACACCAATGAACTCTAAATCCCTACAACCAACGCTCTGATACCAATTGTAGCGACCCGACAAAATGGTCATTTGACGGCGCCGACTACTTAGGTCCCGTTACGTGGTCATAAGTCTTTAAAATAACGTTTGACCAAAATATGTCGCATTCATTGCAAAAGTAAAGAGTGTTCCCTAGTTTACAAGAATTGTTCATCCAAAAGTTACGTTACAAAGTTATAAGTACAAATAAAACCTATGCGACACAATTTAAAAGTAGCCAAAAGATGCTCCATGTATGCATAAATACTCGACATCCAAAGCAAGTATCAAAATAATGAGCGGAAGCATGTAACACATATCGTTCAAAGACCTGAGAAAAACATAGAAATCTGTCAACGAAAACGTTGGTGAAATCATAGGTTTAAGTAAGTAAGTGAGTAAATAAGTAGACTGAACCACAAGATTTGCAACATCGAATTAATAGTTAACCATTCCAAAAGTTGTTTCACGAGCACCCAATTATCAATGCTTAACATTTCTCCCATTGAACCCCATCACTTAGTGCTAGAACATACACTGTTTCTCGAAAATATATTTCATTCGTAAACGGTAGCGAACCGTTTGAATGAGGGTTTGTCAAACCCATATGGATCCATACAACATAAGTTCTCGCTTACACCCGGCAAGTGTAACTAATGATAATCGAATTGAGGATTTTGTTCTAAACTCGTATGTAGAATGTTTGTTTTCCTGTACTTGTGTTCACTTAGTAAAGAAATGTTTATGTTTTCTCATCCCAAATGTAAGTTCAAAAAGAGTAAAAGTGGGACTATGATCTCACCTTGAGTGCACGAGTAGTAAAGTACTTCAACAAGTAAACGTGTGCAAAGAACAATGCTAATCTTGACCTAAACAATAGGTTGTATCAATAACGGTAAACACGATAGGTCAAAGATGTTCAATTAGTCCTATGGCTTGTTACGACTCGATTATGTAGCATGTGAAATCAAATTGTCAAGTTTCATGCAAGATACAAGTATATAAACAAGTTAGGAAGGTTGTATAATCATTTGGTTAAGTTTGACAAAAAGTCAAACTTTGGTCGGTCAAAGTCAACGAAAAAGTCAACACGTTCGGGTCGGGTCCCGAACTATTTTTCTGAGGTTTTTAATCATGTATGAGCATGTTAGAACAAGTTACATGTGAATCGGAGGTCCATAGTGTGCCAAACATTTTTCGTATTTTGACCAAAGAGGTCAGAACCCAAACACGGCTATTGCCGCGCCGCGGCCAGAGGTGTCGCGCCGCGACATTAGGCGTGGCCTGGTACCTGGTCAGTTTCAAAAGTTCAAGTCTTGATCCAAAATTCAATTTAGCACAAAACGCAAACCGTAAACACTTAGAATACGCATCTTATATCATTGGAAAGCTCTTTTGACAAGGAATATAATTAACTACCTTTCACTAAGCAAAAACATCAATTACAATAACCAAAAAACTCGTCAATTGATCAAGAAAGGTTTATTTTCAAAGTTTCAAGTTCGTAAAACGTATTTTATGATTCGGGAATCCAATTTACACATACGATATGCCGTTTCGAAGGTAATTAAGCATACATTGCATCTAAACACTTACTAACAACAATTCATGTCATTCAATGCATCAAATATTCATTTCAAGCTTATCAAACCCTAACCCAAATTCACCAAAAATCACTAATCAAGTTTATGGAGTTTTCTCAAGCAACCTACACATCAAATTGAAGCTAGTGATACTAGGAACACAATTAGAACATGAACTTTTAACATCTAACAACATATGATCATCCAAAATTCAAGAACAACACACCAAAATTCAAGTTCATGCTAGTTATACTAAAACAACGAGATCGAGCATACAAATTACATACACGACATCACAATGAGCCATAGACACTAACTAACACCATTTCAAGTCAAAAACACGAATTTAGAGAAATCTAGAGTTTTAGAAATGTTACCCAAACGAGATGAAGTTGGTACCAAAATGAAGAGGATGAAGAGAGGATCACGAATATGTAATTTATTTTGTTGTAAGCCTCCTAGATCGAATTTAGATGATGATTGAATGAATTTGGAAATTGTGTGTGTGTTCTTGCTAGAGAGAAAGAGAGAAAGAGGGGGATGGTTGAATGGTGGTGATTGGGGTGGACTAGGTGACCTAGTCAACTAGTTTGCCCCGTGTCAATTTTAGTCCCTCGAGTTTGTAGTCGGGTGCGAAAATTACCTAAACGGAATATTTTAAAACGCGTATTAACGGAGGATGTTAAAATCCAATAACGGAAAAATATTAAGAATGTTAGCTAACGGAGGATACGAATTTAGTTACGAAGGATATTTTTAAAAAAAAAAAGACGGGCGTTAAAATAATTTAACGGAAAAATGCGGGATGTTACATAATGTGTTCTTGTGATTCATATAATAATATTATAATATCCACCATCTATCTATTATTATTATCTATATGAAAGCATATACACTTGTATATAGACACATACACTAACACCATCCTTCTCCTTCTCTAGATCACTCGCATCGAATCTGTCTTCTGTTTTGGTTCATCGATACCCAAACAACATTCAACACAAACCACCTTACATTATTTTCATAACCCGCGTGAACTCAACCCTAATCACCAACTAATCGAATTATTTTTGTTGATTACTGCAGTTAACAAATCAGACCACAAAACCACCAACTTATGATCCATTACTGTTCGTTGTTCACAGTTGTTTTGTGTTTCAATATGAGCAGTCCAGACACAAACCATCTCTCATATAAATCACCTTCAACCATCTACAACATCCTAAACCCATTACAATTCGATTAAGGTTGAACCAAACACCATGAACACCGAAACTGTTTCAGACTACTACTTTCCGGTTCAAGCTTCACCCATACCCACTTGATTTAGTTTTTACTAATCGTATGCTGCATTAAAGCGAAGCTAAACCCATTACTTTTATGTTTTCTGTCCGGAACAACCATCACCACGATTCAAATACTCACCATGCTTGACTCACTGCTGTTGCAGCCGATTCTATTTCTATTTTGCTCACTAGTTTACAGACCCAATTAAACCCTCACCTGCTGCAGCTACATCACATGTTTCTGGTTACAATACAAACTAAAGATGAAAAACACGAGAAACTAAAGCATGCGAATATATTGGCCACCTTTATGTAATTTTTTTTTGTTATTTCTTTTCTCTTTGTTTTGGCCGACACATATATTAAACAATAAACCCACTCACCCACTAGATAGTTTAAAAGCATTTAACTATTATTCTTGTCTTTGATCTAATCGAAGTAGGACATGAAATCTAGTCCCCACTTGCACATTAATTACGAATATGGAAGTTATTATAAGGAATTTGTTTAACTTTCTGGGGGACCGGAGTGATCTTGGACTGCTCGTTGTCCTTGTTGAATTGAAACAAAGACAAGATAAGCTGTGTTGGTAACATGATGATGATGAGGATATAGGTTCGAGCTGAGGAAAATAAACGATGGTGATGTTATGTATTTGATGATGATACGTAAATATTTGTTAATGATATTGGGGTGTTGATGATAAGGGTTATGATGTTGGTGATCATGATTCGAGAAGGGTATGATAATGGGTCACGAAGAATGATAATGATGATGATGAATGAAACGTATGATGATGAAGATAATATTATAATGATTATGAAGAGTTGATAAGCATGATTATAACATGAGATAAATGATGATATAAGTAATGAGGATTATGATAATACTTAGATGAAAGTAGGATTATGATTATGTTGTTATGAAAGATGATATGTGTAAATGGGTGATGTTAGAGGGATCAGTTAAAAGAAATGTTAGAGCTAAATAATTCATAAACGAAAGGGTAGCTCGATGGTTAGTAGTGTGTTTGTTAAATGAGGGGTCTCGAGTTCGAAACTAGGCATAGACGATTTATTTATTTTTTTATAAAGCTGGGCTGTTAGAGAAGCTTGAGCATGTTAGGCTATTCACATGTTAATAGAATCCATGGACTGTTAGTTGGGCCGAATTGTTGTTTATAACAATTAGTGGGCCTTAACCCAACTCAAGTTTCCTGTTGGGCCAAAAATCACACGGGTTATATGTAAAGGAAATTGAAAACAATTTAGAAGAAGCAGAACTGGTCGAATGGTTTAGAAGGTGTTCGGGTGAGCGAGAGGTCGCGGGTTCGAGGCCGGGCGAAGGCACTTTATTTTTCCTTTTGGAAAAAGCTTGTGAGGTAGTTATTATTATTATGATTATGATTATTATTCTTATTTTTATTATTATTTGTATTATTATTATTATTGTTATTACTAGTATCATACTATTAGTATTATTATTAATATGATCATTAAAATATCTATTAAAACTATAAATATTAATAAACTTACCTTTATCATTAAAATTATTTTTGCTAAAACTAACATTTTTACCTTATCATTATTAGTAAAACTATCATTTTTACTAAAATTACTAGTATTACTATCATTATTACTATTATCCTTAATCTAGTAACACTACAATTATTAATTTTACAACACCAAAGATATATATATATATATATATATATATATATATATATATATATATATATATATATATATATATATATATATATATATATATATATATATATATATATATATATATATATATATATTTATTACATAAAGTATGCTAATATTACATAAAATTATGTTTTAACTAATATTATTGATATAACATTAATTAAATATCAAATAAGTATCATAATGTATTATAAGTATTAATGAAATTATATATAAGAATATTAATCTTAAAACATAACAAAATATATAAACTTATTTGATTTATATTATAATGTGTTAATATATATACTTAATATAGGTTCGTGAATCCGAGACCAACCTTGCACTTATTCAATGACGTTAAATGTATTTTTACTACAAAATACAGTATGGTGACTTTCATTTGCCTTTTAACCCTTTATATTTTTGAGCTGAGAATACATGCGCAATTTTTATAAATGTTTTACGAAATAGACACAAGTAAACGAAACTACATTATATGGTTGAATTATTGAAATCGAATATGCCCCTTTTTATTAAGTCTAGTAATCTAAGAATTAGGGGACAGACACCCTAATTGATGTGAATCCTAAAGATAGATCTATTGGGCCTAACGAACCCCATCCAAAGTACCGGATGCTTTAGTACTTCGATGTTGTTTTTATCATGTCCGTAGGATTTCTCGAAATGATAGGGGATATTATTATATGCATCTTGTTAATGTCGGTTACCAGGTGTTCACCATATGAATGATTTTTGTCTCTATGCATGGGACGTATATTTATGAGAACTGGAAATGAAATTCTTGTGGTCTATTAAAAAGATGAAAATGAATGATGATGATAAACTAGTGAACTCACCAACCTTTTGGTTGACACTTTAAAGCATGTTTATTCTTAGGTATTAAAGAAATCTTCCGCTGTGCATTAGCTCATTTTAGGGATATTACTTGGAGTCATTCATGGCATATTTTGAAAGACGTTGCATTCGAGTCGTTGAATTCAACAAGATTATTATTAAGTCAATTATAGTTCGATGTATTATGAAATGGTATGCATGCCGTCAACTTTCGATGTAATGAAAGTTTGTCTTTTAAAAACGAATACAATGTTTGTAAAATTGTATCATATAGAGGTCAAGTACCTCGCGATGTAACCAACTATTGTGAATCATTTTTAATCAATATGGACTTCGTCCGGATGGATTAGGACAGGTCGCTCCAGTTGGTATCAGAGCGGTGGTCTTAGCGAACTAGGTCTTGCATTAGTGTGTCTAACTGATAGTTGTTTAGATGCATTAGTGGGTCTGGACTTCGACCGTGTCTGCATGTCAAAAAGTTTTTCTTATCATTTCGTGTCGAAAATTACCTTCTTTTCATCCTTAGAAAATTACCTGCTTATCATTCTTAGTCTAGACACGTCTTACTGCCTCTATTGCATAGACAGTGTATAGATAAATTCATATCTTAGCGTATCTGTTATTGTTACCTTTGCCTGACAGCTTCCGTAGATTCCTCCTTAACTTATGGGATTTTAGTATTATATATGCATATGTAAATTATGTATTGCAGGGTACTAATCTACATCCTATAATCTATTTCTTCTCGAAAATCCTTCATCTGATCGTATGAGATGAATCCCTCAACCAGTTCGAGTCCATCAGATTTCGATAGCTATTCCGATAGTTATTCCGACAGCTATTCCGACATGGATATTCACCTAAGCTCAGAAAGCGGTGTTACCAGAATGAATCAATCAATCAGCTATTCCTAATTCATCTGATGGGTTCGTAGTCGACTTAATCAATGGAGACACGAAGAAGACGATCCCTTCCACCAACCGAATTCACCTATTGACAATGAACCTGAAGCGCTTACCGGCGAACCTGTTTGAGACACCATTTTCTCTCTCATTTTCGGAGTATCTCGCCACGACTATATCACAAGTCAGATCCTAAACCTTATTCATTCGCTCGTTTCGACCGACAATCATCCCCGAATAATGGAAGAAGTCAACGAGCTTCACTCTCGAGTAATCAATTTAGAAAACATGGTGCAAAACTTACCAGCTTCGGCAACATCACTGGCACCAACAGTACCACCAACAACTAAAGTTTCAACATCACATGCCTCAACATCTCATTCTGTACCCCGAGTATAATCATCAATCTGCGAATCGTTCTACATCATTTATCTTCGTTCGACATGGCGATTATGTAATCTCTAATGTTTTAGAGATTATATATTCTTGTTCTAACGGTAAATCAAATGAGTTTAATATCATATTGACTCATTAAATCCATGATTACATCTGAAGAAAATATATATGTATATATATTTTTTCATAAAGACTGTAATTAAAAATTCTTTCGTACAACCTGTTAATGGTGAAAATATTTTAACGGGTAGGTAATACCCGAGGAATATTTAGATTTTACATTAATAAATACACTGTACATTCTTTCAAATCTAATTCAACAGTCATTTACTATCCTATTTGCAACCACCGATATACGTATCCGTTCACCGCAGAATAACCCTTTTCATTCAATTTCATATTTGGATTTTGACCTATCAGAATCCAACAAGTGGCATAATGAAGAAAACATATGACAAAATAAAATTTGTTAGAAACAAACAAATTAACCATGAGAAAATTTTGTTAAGAATCCACGCTAACAAAATCCTAGCTAACTGATTACATTTTATTTATCGCAGTTTATTTATCGCAATTTAATTATCGCAATTTTATTTATCGTCATTTAATTTCTGTTATTTACTTTACGCACTTTATTTATCGTCATTTAATTTCTGTTATTTATTTTACGCACTTTAAATATCGGGACACGTATACAAGGTTTTGACATATCATATCGATGCATCTATATATATTATTTGGAATAACCATAGACACTCTATATGCAGTAATGGTCGAGTTAGCTATACAGGGTTGAGGTTGATTCTACAATAATATATATACTTTGAGTTGTGATCGAGTCTGAGACATGTACACGGGTCACGATACGTATTAATTAAATCGAATATTATATATTAAACTATATATGAATTATTGGACTGTTACTGTGGACTATCGACTGTGGACTAATAACATTGGACAATTAAAATGAATTAAAATATTGATTATAACATATGAAACTAAACATTTCTTCAAGTTTGCCACTTGATCTCATCTAAAACCTCCTTTGTATCTTGACGACTACAATCTGCGTTCAAACCTTTCATGATTCTTGAAAACACATCAATCGAAAGGATGAACCAACCACACTTTACCTACAGAAGAAAAGATTGATGCATATAGTTATACACCTGAAAAACTCTCGGAAACTGAGTAAACGTTTAACACGTAGCGGTGTTAATTCCTTTAACGTTGTTATTACCGAAAATAACTTTGCAATCTCTTTCCAAATTAGCAAATATTGTCACAGCTCCAGCAAGTCAACTTCAACTTTCATTCAGATTAGCCTTATTATAGCCTTGATATATAAGTCTGCCTTTCGTCATCGTTGTCGGGGAACCTTTTATATTCCGCCACATTAGCAGTTAACTTACCAGCAACTTCATTACTTATTGGCTTAAGTCGCTCCGAAGAACCATTATATTTGTTCATTAAAACCCTATCATATACCCATCCGCACCTTGTAACGAGAGTTGCCATACCAATTACCAGAAATCAGCAATCCGTATTTTGAATCTCGTAGCGTTTCTACATCAACCGATATATATAACATTATCTCTTAGAATTATGATTTTCCATTCTGAAAAGCACCCAGTCTACGAATCAATACTTAAAATGCTAAAAAAATTGAATGAAACAACAAAAACGTAAACGACCTTAACAGTCAAAAGTTTGACAATAAAGAATAGTATGTTGGCAAGCTCAGAAATGTTGGAAACGAAAAACAGATTGAGCAAATCATGAATGAGGCCAAGGCCAAGTACAAGGACCATACCATATATTCAAAGAAACCAGGTAATTCTGGATCCGATGAAACCTTCAATCAATATCTTGCTCCGTACTCGTGTTAAAATCTTGCGAAAAATCTTTCTTTATCAACCATCGAACTTAGAAATTCCAAAATATCATCATAAATATCTTCGATATTTCTGAAGATATTTTCATAAATATTATCGTCTGAAATTATTTATCTCTTAGTGCTATCTATATTACATCATAAACGAAACTACTATAGTTTCTAAATTTCTTTAAAATTCGAGTTTAAATTATGAATGTTTTTGGAGTAGTGTTGGGAATTGATGCATGAGTTAGTATAATATAATGACACTTGATCAACGTGATTATATTACAGTAGTTCATGCTAAGTTTCTAAAATGGAACGCGATGATTCACAGATTATAACGTCAACATGGGCCATGTTACACGACTCTTATATTCTATTTAATCTCTAAAATATCAAGAAAATATTTCTTGATGATTCGGTCTTTTCCAGGGTATTCTGGTAATTTAACAAATCAAGATCGTACCACTACCATTTCCTTCTTAGAACATTAACAATGTTCATTTCAAAATTTATATCTGCAAATTCTGGACCATTACAAGCGGTGCTTAATCGCAAGAAGAAGAAACAAAAGGACAAAGCTCCGAAACAGAAATTGGAGTATAAATCGTTGCAAATAAAAGAGAGCATTAACTGTGGATGACAATGATTATAGAAAACAGAAGCAGGGACATCGAAATATAAGGGAATATATAAACCCCAACAAAAACCCAGAAACTATAAACCGTATATATCGATGCATATGGCAATGTAAAGACAAGGAAGAACTAGAAACACTATAAACCCAAGAGTATAGTAAGAGTAAATAGATTCTTCCGGTGGTAGGTGAAAAAAGAAGAATGACAGATATGAAAGTGAGGAATATATCAAGAAGTAGAACTGGATGAAGCATATTGATGAATGCTTTAAAATATGAATTGAGGAGAAAGAATAAAGAAGGTGTGAGTTGTAAGAAAACGAAAGGGGTGGATTTATAGTAAAATATCCGATAGAGAAATCAAAACAGATGATCGCATTTAAAATGGATCCTAATTCCCTTAATTTTCGAAGAATCAAATCTTATTACAAAAATTTTCTCCAAATCTCTTGAACTTGAAAAATCAACCATATCTACGTCAAAGGATTGACGAAGCATTATTTTCTCATTTCACTCTTTTGTGATAGCTTCCTTTATTCTCTTCGCGTAATCGAATTATTTTATCCATATTACCCAATGATGATAAAACTCTAATTTCTAACTCGTATGCGTCATGAAACATACTTATTGTCAGCCATGATGATCCCACTCAAATTTTGAGACGAAATTTCTTTAATGGGTAGGTACTGTGATGACCCGGAAATTTCTGACTAAATTTAACCTTAATCTTTATATGATTTCGATACGATAAGCAAAATCTGTAATGTTGAAATCTTAAAAACTTTGAATTGTGTTTAGTATATTCATTTGACCTTCGACTGCTCTCGATGATTCACGAACCACTAATTGTAAATAGATACATATATATTTAAAGTATATGAATTTGAAATATAAATTGAAATGTTACATGACGTAATTGTTAGAATTAATAATGTAAAATAAAATAATATATAATAACTATTATTTAAAATACAACTATATATGTAAATAATGTATAATTTATATATATATAGTTTTGAATTTATTTTGTAAGCAACAATAACGCACAATTGTCAATTCGATCGATAATAAGTAAGTTAAAATTAAACTTATATTATTTTAAAATAAACTGTGATTCGAAAAGGAGTTTTACAAATTATAGACTTATTAAAAATGTATTTAGGAACTATTTGTTAAATTTTAAAACTTTTTATATTTTACTTGGGGTTGAGTAATTAATGTAATTTTTATTTAACAAATTAAGGATCGAATTTTATACCATAATGACTGAAATAAATAAATATAGTTAATTTAAAAATATGGAATTTTTTTCTGAAGACTTTTAAACGCCACTGTCTAGGAACGGGGTACAAAATAATACCCGTGTTAAGGTGTCGGCAGACTCCACACGTTTTAATTAAACTGATTCCTTCCTATAATACTGTGTTCTTGTGATTCATATAATAATATTATAATATCCACCATCTATCTATTATTATTATCTATATGAAAGCATATACACTTGTATATAGACACATACACTAACACCATCCTTCTCCTTCTCTAGATCACTCGCATCGAATCTGTCTTCTGTTTTGGTTCATCGATACCCAAACAACATTCAACACAAACCACCTTCCATTATTTTCATAACCCGCGTGAACTCAACCCCAATCACCAACTAATCGAATTATTTTTGTTGATTACTGCAGTTAACAAATCAGACCACAAAACCACCAACTTATGATCCATTACTGTTCGTTGTTCACAGTTGTTTTGTGTTTCAATATGAGCAGTCCAGACACAAACCATCACTCATATAAATCACCTTCAACCATCTACAACATCCTAAACCCATTACAATTCGATTAAGGTTGAACCAAACACCATGAACACCGTAACTGTTTTAGACTACTACTTTCCGGTTCAAGCTTCATCCATACCCACTTGATTTAGTTTTTACTAATCGTTTGCTGCATTAAAGCGAAGCTAAACCCATTACTTTTATGTTTTCTATCCGGAACAACCATCACCACGATTTAAATACTCACCATGCTTAACTCACTGCTGTTACAGCCGATTCTATTTCTATTTTGCTCACTAGTTTACAGACCCAATTAAACCCTCACCTGCTGCAGCTACATCACATGTTTCTAGTTACAATACAAACTAAAGATGAAAAACACGAGGAACTAAAGCATGCGAATATATTGGCCACCTTTATGTAATTTTTTTTATTATTTCTTTTCTCTTTGTTTTGGCCGACACATATATTAAACAATAAACCCACTCACCCACTAGATAGTTTAAAAGCATTTAACTATTATTCTTGTCTTTGATCTAATCGAAGTAGGACATGAAATCTAGTCCCCACTTGTACATTAATTACGAATATGGAAGTTATTATAAGGAATTTGTTTAACTTTCAGGGGGACCGAAGTGATCTTGGACTACTCGTTGTCCTTGTTGAATTGAAATAAAGACAAGATAAGCTGTGTTGGTAACATGATGATGATGAGGATATAGGTTCGAGCTGAGGAAAATAAACGATGGTGATGTTATGTATTTGATGATGATACGTAAATATTTGTTAATGATATTGGGGTGTTGATGATAAGGGTTATGATGTTGGTGATCATGATTCGAGAAGGGTATGATAATGGGTCACGAAGAATGATAATGATGATGATGAATGAAACGTATGATGATGAAGATAATATTATAATGATTATGCTGAGTTGATAAGCATGATTATAACATGAGATAAATGATGATATAAGTAATGAGGATTATGATAATACTTAGATGAAAGTAGGATTATGATTATGTTGTTATGAAAGATGATATGTGTAAATGGGTGAAGTTAGAGGGATCAGTTAAAAGAAATGTTCGAGCTAAATAATTCATAAACGAAAGGGTAGCTCGATGGTTAGTAGTGTGTTTGTTAAATGAGGGGTCTCGAGTTCGAAACTATGCATAGACGATTTATTTATTTTTTTATAAAGCTGGGCTGTTAGAGAAGCTTGAGCCTGTTGGGCTATTCACATGTTAATAGAATCCATGGACTGTTAGTTGGGCCAAATTGTTGTTTATAATAATTAGTGGGCCTTAACCCAACTCAAGTTTCCTGTTGGGCCAAAAATCACACGGGCTATATGTAAAGGAAATCGAAAACAATTTAGAAGAAGCAGAACTGGTCGAATGGTTTAGAAGGTGTTCGGGTGAGCGAGAGGTCGCGGGTTCGAGGCCGGGCGAAGGCACTTTATTTTTCCTTTTGGAAAAAGCTTGTGAGGTAGTTATTATTATTATTATGATTATTATTATTCTTATTTTTATTATTATTTGTATTATTATTATTATTGTTATTACTAGTATCATACTATTAGTATTATTATTAATATGATCATTAAAATATCTATTAAAACTATAAATATTAATAAACTTACCTTTATCATTAAAATTATTTTTGCTAAAACTAACATTTTACCTTATCATTATTAGTAAAACTATCATTTTTACTAAAATTACTAGTATTACTATCATTATTACTATTATCCTTAATCTAGTAACACTACAATTATTAATTTTACAAAACCAAAGATATAGATATATATATATATATATATATATATATATATATATATATATATATATATATATATATATATATATATATATATATATTACATAAAGTATACTAATATTACATAAAATAATGTTTTAACTAATATTATTGATATAACATTAATTAAATATCAAATAAGTATCATAATGTATTATAAGTATTAATGAAATTATATATAAGAATATTAATCTTAAAACATAACAAAATATATAAACTTATTTGATTTATATTATAATGTGTTAATATATATACTTAATATATGTTCGTGAATCCGAGACCAACCTTGCACTTATTCAATGATGTTAAATGTATTTTTACTACGAAATACAGTATGGTGAGTTTCATTTGCCTTTTTACCCTTTATATTTTTGGGCTGAGAATACATGCGCAATTTTTATAAATGTTTTACGAAATAGACACAAGTAAACGAAACTACATTATATGGTTGAATTATCGAAATCGAATATGCCCCTTTTTATTAAGTCTGGTAATCTAAGAATTAGGGAACGGACACCCTAATTGACGCGAACCCTAAAGATAGATCTATTGGGCCTAACGAACCCCATCCAAAGTACCGGATGCTTTAGTACTTCGATGTTGTTTTTATCATGTCCGAAGGATTTTCCGGAATGATAGGGGATATTCTTATATGCATCTTGTTAATGTCGGTTACCAGGTGTTCACCATATGAATGATTTTTGTCTCTATGCATGGGACGTATATTTATGAGAACTGGAAATGAAATTCTTGTGGTCTATTAAAATGATGAAAATGAATAATTATGATAAACTAATGAACTCACCAACCTTTTAGTTGACACTTTAAAGCATGTTTATTCTCAGGTATTAGAGAAATCTTCCGCTGTGCATTAGCTCATTTTAGGGATATTACTTGGAGTCATTCATGGCATATTTTGAAAGACGTTGCATTCGAGTCGTTGAATTCAACAAGATTATTATTAAGTCAATTATAGTTGGATGTATTATGAAATGGTATGCATGCCGTCAACTTTCGATGTAATGAAAGTTTGTCTTTTAAAAATGAATACAATGTTTGTAAAATTGTATCATATAGAGGTCAAGTACCTCGCGATGTAACCAACTATTGTGAATCGTTTGTAATCGATATGGACTTCGTCCGGATAGATTAGGATGGTTCGCTTCATTCTTCAAGTCATAGTACATCTTTGTTGCACCCGGATGAATGGAATACTTTGACTTATGTGCTTCATCAAGTAGCACTTGTCGGTAGCCACTCATCTTAGGCACCCACACTCTTCCTTGAAAAGACAACAAACCATGCGGGCCTAAAGTAATAGACTCCGTTTGCCTCACAATCCGCTCTTCATGTTTGTTGTGAACGTACGCTTTTATTTGAATCTCACCAAGCTTTACAAGAAAATCATTAGTAATGATCATGCGTAACGACCCTACTCGTATTGCCGGATGTTGACTCTTTCGACTTAACGCATCCGCGACCACGTTCGTCTTACCCAGATGATAAAGTATTTCGCAATCATAATCCTTTACCACATCCATCCACCTACGTTGATGATAATTCAAATCTCGTTGGTTAAAGAGGTGTTTCAAACTCTTATGATCCGAATAAATCGTACACTTGACACCATACAAGTAGTGGCGCCAAATTTTCAACGCATGTACCACCGCCGCCAATTCAAGATCATGAGTCGGGTATCTCTTTTCGTATTCCTTTAATTGTCAAGAGGCGTAAGCGATGACTTTACCTCTTTGCATTAGAACATACCCGATTCTATTTAATGAAGCATCACAATAAACCGTCATATCTTCAATTCCTTCCGGTAATACCAACACCAGAGTTTGACACAATTTCTCCTTCAATAATTGGAAAGCAATTTCTTGCTCGTTTTCCCAATTAAACCTCACATTCTTCCTTGTTAACTTCGTCAAAGGAGAAGCAATTTTATAAAAGTCTTGGATAAACCGACGATAATAACCGGCCAACCCGAGAAAACTTCAAATTTCCATAGGCTTAGTCGGTTTTCCCCAATTCTTCACCGTTTCTATCTTCCCCGAATCTACTTGAATACCTTCTTTATTCACAATATATCCAAGGAATTGAACTTCCCTTAGCCAAAATTCACATTTGGAGAATTTAGCATACAACTTCTCCTTCCGCAACGTCTTCAACATTTCCCGCAAATGGTGCTCATGTTCCTTCATACTCTTAGAATAAACAAGTATGTCGTCAATGAACACAATTACTGACTTGTCCAACATAGGTTGGCACATTCGGTTCATAAGATCCATGAATGCCGCCGGTGCATTTGTAAGACCAAAAGGCATAACTACAAACGCAAAATGCCCGTAACGAGTTCGGAAAGCCGTTTTCTCTGTGTCTTTCTCACGGAACCGTACTTGATGATAGCCGGACCGTAAGTCAATCTTGGAAAAAATACGTTGCACCTTAGAGTTGGTCAAACAAATCGTCAATCCGAGGCAATGGATAACGATTCTTGATCGTCACTTTGTTCAACTCCCGATAATAGATGCACATCCGCATACTACCATCTTTCTTTTTCACAAACAAAACCGGAGCACCCCATGGCGAGGAACTCGGTCGAATAAAACCCTTTTCAAGTAACTCATGGGTTTGATTTAACAACTCTTGCATTTCCTTCGGCACTAAACGATAAGGAGTTTTAGCAATGGGAGTAGCTCCCGGAACCAACTCAATGCGAAATTTGACTTGTCTTTCCGCCGGGAGACCCGGTAACTCATCCGAAAAAACGTCTTCAAATTCATTTACCACCGAAAATTCACGAATAGATGGTGGTTCATCACGAGTATCAACTACATGGGCAAGAAAAACCATACCACCACTCTTAAGAAAACGTCTCGCCCGTGCATAAGTGCATAGTAGTACGAGTCTTCTTCATTTATCGCCATGAATAATCAACTCTCCCCCACTTGGGGTCTTGACACGAATGAACTTATCATGGCATGCAATATCGGCTCTATAACGATCGAGCCAATCCATACCCACAACAATATCAAACTCACCCAAAGTCATCGGAATGAGATCAATTTTAAACGTTTCGGTACCAAACACAACATTACAATCCTTACACACATCAACCCCTAGCACCGTCTTACCATCCACTATTTCGACTTCTACCGGATGACTTAACTTAGCTAGCGGTTTGTTAAGCTTAGACACAAATCGAGGTGACACAAAAGACAAATTAGCACCGCTATCAAATCATATCCATGCCGGATTAGAGTTAACCATGAAAGTAACTGAGACAACTTCATTGGATTGCTTGGCCTCATCATTGGTCATCAAATAGTTTCGCCCCTTATCCATGGCCGCCGCGTTCTCCAACCTCTTAACATTATCATTATTCAAATCGGGATACTTCGGCCTTCGGTGCCCTTCTTTACCACAATTGTAACAAGTAAGTTTGGTTGTAGTAGATGGTTTGGTGTAATCACAGGCCATATGCCCCTTTCGTCCACAATTGTGACAAGAATAAGGAAAATCTCCGGAAGCACCTTTCTTCACACTACCAACACTCTCGGAGCCCTTCTTGTTCTTCTTGTTTGAAAAGTTCGAATGACTAGTAGCTTCAAACTTCCTTTTGCCAAAAGTAAAGCCACTCTTTCTCAACACAAGCGCCTCAAAACCTTTGGCCATATTGAACAACTCATCAAAACTCTTCACCACATTTACACTAATCTTCTCTTGATAACTATCGTTCAAGATTCGATAGAAGTCTTCCTTCAACATTTTATCATTCCCGACATACTCCGGGCAAAATTGGGTCTTGGACAAGAAAACGGATTTGAGAGTCTTCAAATCCATCGACCCTTGCCTCAAGGAACGTAATTCGTCCTTAAGCCTTGTAAGATCAGCCGAAGTTCGGTATTCATCGCAAAATTTTGCCTTGAATTCATCCCAAGTGAATTCCATGCATTGTTCTTCACCATAAAGTTGGATTTTCGCGTCCCACCACAACTTAGCATCGCCCCTCAACATGCTACAACCATACCTCGTCTTTTTGTCAAGAGGGCATTCACAAGTACAAAAAGCTCCCTCCTTGTCGAAGATCCACCGAGCACTCTTAAGTGGGTCCCGTTCGCCCTCAAAAGTAGGAGGTTGAGCATCTTTGAAATTCTTATAGAAAAAGTCTCGTCTTCCAACATTGTCCTCTTGAAGGACAACTTTAATTTGCTCCTTTACTACGTTGACTAATTGCTCGTCAATCGTATCTAGAAACATCTTCTTAACATCTTCTAGGAACGATGCATGATGACTTTTCAAAATGGCCTCAACCTTGGCCGTGAACTCGGGGTCCTCGCTCGTGCCCCCATTATCGGTGTCGTGTCCGTTTCTCATCTTCATTCTATAAAACAGAAGAGGTTAAACATCAAAACGAAAATACATGACATATATATATACACATATACACCTCAACACCTCATCTTACTCAACAATCATCGTACATCGCTTGTTTGACATGAATTGCACCCGTAATAATGGTAGCTAGTCATTATTACGCGAGCACTTCGCATTAACTCACTAGTACAACGTCCATCTCACTTGATGATTGCAAATACAACACAAAACACTTAGCGCAAGGTTAGATCACATAAACCTAAGCACTAACGATTCCCGATCCGACCCGAAGTCCTACAAGTCCCGCATAAAGCGCACATACAATAAAGTCTAAGTCTAGGCACCTATCTCAAGTCGCCTAAATCTCTTAGACCATGCTCTGATATCACTTGAAACAACTCAACCCGTATTTAACACGAGTAAATATATTTTTTTTTAAAATAAAAAACATTAGCGCCCAATTAAATGGTTACATATATCCCATTTAACAATATCGCAAGTTTAATGTTTACAAAAGGCACGAAGGCCATTAATCAAATATAATACAAGTTCGACCCACTTAAAATGATAGTTTTAATCCAAACTACACCCGAGCATGGTTTGGGACTAAACTACCCAAAACACTAGGTCTGCTTCAAAAGCTTCAACACAAATCCAACATGGGGAACTAGTATCCAACAACCCCCTTTCCCTTCTCCGCACCTGCATCTAAAAAGATAAACAACGAGAGGGGTAAGCTAACGCTTAGTGAGTGCAATAAGTATACACATGCATATATAACCTACTTACTTGCAATCACAAACACAATACCGCATATAAGCTAGCAATTCGACAACCATGCAAACATCATGCATAAACTACTATCCGCGATTCACAATAAGCTAGCAATAACAATAGCATATGGTTCACAATTTAATATGCTAAGTACAAATTCACACAACCATGGGTAACCAATCGAACAAGGGAACGGTACTTGAAAGACCGTCGGAGTTCAAAACATCCATTAGTGTACATTACTCCGCGTATTCACTAATCCCCGGGGTGATGTCTTGAACACCGTGACTAACTCACCCCCATGACAATGTGGTGTCTTGAACACCGCGACAATTCCACATGTCAATCAAACCAATGAGTGGTGTCTTGAACACCGCGACAATTCCACTCCCATGACAATGTAGTGTCTTGAACACCGCGACAATTCCACATGTCAATCAAACCAAAGAGTGGTGTCTTGAACACCGCGACAATTCCACTCCCATGACAATGTAGTGTCTTGAACACCGCGACAATTCTACATGTCAATCAAACCAATGAGTGGTGTCTTGAACACCGCGACAATTCCACTCGTTACATAGAATGTGGTGTCTTAAACACCGTGACAATTCCACATTCCACGCTACACAAATAAATACATTATATACGTACACGCATAATTATTCCACTCACCTTAACACCAAGATGATGATTATGCACTTCTGAAACTTCAAAGCAATGTACCAATACAACCACAACATAGCTAGTGACGTAGGGAACAACTTTAAAGCTTGGGTTCGGGTGAGCTTTGGCCTTCTTCTTCACCAAAGTGAGCTCTCTCACTCTAAAACCTTATCTCTCTCTCTCTAGATTTAATTTGGGTAGATGAGAAAGTGATAAATGAGGATTGGATAAGGTTGAACCAGTTTTAGACTCCCAAAAATAGGCCATAAGTGAAAAGACTAATATGCCCCCAAAAGATGCCTTTTAAAATGGCTAAAAAGTCATTTCAGCAACATTTGTCTCGTTTTGCGACACAGTGTCGCGTTTCGAGACAACCAAACGCGACAAACATGTTTCAAACGCGATAACCTTGACAGAAGTGGGGTTCTGGAGCTGTCGCATCCCAGACAGCTTTGTCGCGGTTCGCGACAAACCAGAACACGATGGGACACACTAAAACGCGACAGGTCGTCTGATCAAACCATTTTTCAACGTTTTCTACATTTAAACCATGCACACTCGTTCGCGGTTAATATTAAACGTTTACAAGGTAAAATACGTACCTTTTAACCACGTATGGGGAAACGGGGTGTTACAAGTACCATTGCTAGGTACTGTCCTAAGTATGCCATGAGCGACTCCATGTAATATCTTTAAAATGAGAAAATGCACAGCGAAAGATTTCTTTCATACCTGAGAATAAACATGCTTTAAAGTGTCAACCAAAAGGTTGGTGAGTTCATCGGTTTATCATAATAATCATTTCTATATTTTAACAGACCACAAGATTTTCATTTCTATTTATCATAAACATCATCTCATATCAGGCGTTTCGCATTGCATAGAGATAAAAATCATTCATATGGTGAACACCTGGTAACCGACCTTAACAAGATGCATATAGAATATACCCATCATTCCGGGACTCCCTTCGGACATGATAAATTCGAAGTACTAAAGCATCTGGTACTTTGGATGGGGCTTGTTGGGCCCAATAGATCTATCTTTAGGATTCACGTCAATTAGGGTGTCTGTTCCCTAATTCTTAGATTACCAGACTAAAAGGGGCATATTCGATTTCGATCATTCAACCATAGAATGTAGTTTCAATTACTTGTGTCTATTTCGTCAAACATTTATAAAAGCGCATGTATTCTCAGTCCAAAAAATATATATTGCAAAAGCATTTAAAAGGGAGCAAATGAAACTCACGATACGATATTTTGTAGTAAAAATATGCATACGACGGAACTGAACAATGCAAAGTTGGCCTCGGATTCACGAACCTATATCAGTTATATATATTAAAACATATAATAACAACTAACGAGTTGATATATTAATAATATACATATCATATTACTAATTAAGTTATATTTATCCTATGTATTTTAGGTAGTTAATATTTATTTCTATATTATATTTATTAATATTTATATAGTAAATACTTATTAAAGTAGTTTAATATTTATCATTTATCATAATATATTACAAATAGGAATTTATTTCAAGGTTTATATATGATAAGAATATATATTTATATTAATTAATATATTTTATATATAGCTTACTTAATGTCATAAAAATTTAGTAATGTATAATATTAATATTTTTGTAATGTATTTTTGTAAAATAATATTTATTTGTAATAATAACAATAATAGTGATAATAAAAATGATACTTTTGATAATGATAATTTTTAATATAAATGTTATTAATAATAATTTCAATAATGATACTAATAATAATAACCTAAATGATAATAATAATGTTAATTCTAATATCAATGTTAGTAATAATAATAACAATAACTTTATTAATCATTTTAATACTAAGGATAATAATTTTAATAGAAATGATAATAATAATAATAATAATAATAATAATAATAATAATAATAATAATAATAATAATAATAATAATAATAATAATAATAATAATAATAATAATAATAATAATAATAATAATAATAATAATGATGATATTACTAATACTAACAATAATGATAGTAATATTAATTGTATTAACAATACTTAAAATTATGTTCTTCATATTAGTAATAATCTAATAACAATAATAACTAATAATAACAATAATAATAATAATAATAAAAATGAGTAATAACTAAACTCCCTCAATGAAGTAGCCCTTAAAAAAATGCCCAAGTCCGGGTTTGAACCCGCGACGTCCCGCTAACCCGAAAACAATCTTAACCATTACGACATTTATGTTTTTCTGAAATAATCACCATAGAACAATCGTGCATCATATAAACCGTACATTATTATCATCATTCTTCTTCATCTAATCATCATCGTATGATCACGTCATTACCATCATCATCATTATCGTTATCATGAATGTATCAACCATTATCATCTATATCATTCGATCACCATAACAATGTCATCATCATACTTAACTTATCATTATCATTCCTAACCTCATAATCATATACGTCACGGCATCATCATCTTATCATCATCTAACGTGCATCATCATTAACCATAATCTTATCACCATCATAACCTTACTCTAATCGTCGTCAATATCATATATTATTATCTTAATCTTGTATCATTATCATATTCTCCATTAACCTTAATACATTGATATCATACAATCGTTATCATCATTTTTATTCACATCGATCTTTTTCATTGCGTAATACTAAGGATAGTATATAGAAACAGAACCGTGGAGCTGTAGCAGCAGCTGCAGCGAAGTTTGCAGTTTCACGAAATAAATAATCGACTAGCAAGTAAGTTCATGATCGGTTATAATAGAGGCTGAATCACTATTTAATAATCCAAGTAAGTTCACAGCCCACATAACAAGATCACAGCCCAATCTAGCTAGGTAATTTAACGGCACAACGATTTGCTCAGTCCATAATCGATTTAGTCCAGCTTGCCAATTAAGTAGGTTGACAGAAAATATTGGGTGGGTTTGTGAATTGTCGGCCAAACAATTAGAGAACATAAAAGCATTGTTTCAATTTAATTTGTACCATGAATAAATAATGGTGGGGTTTGTATGGTAGTATATCTCAACGCCTATCGTCTTTAATTATAATATTCATTACTTTTGCATTTTAAATCTTAACAGAAGCTTTACAGCCGCCTTATTTGATCAGCAATAGCCGTAGTCTGGTTCGAATATAACATATAGCAGCAATACAGTGGCTTTTTGTGATGGTTCTCGACGGAAAAACAGCAGTGTAGCAGCATCAAAGAGGTGGTGTTTTGGGTCATGAAAGATAACTATTACAGCAGCAGTCCTTGGCTGTTATACTTGACAGAACCGAAACAAAACTAAAAGAAAAATAATAGCAGATGTTTTGTTATACTTGATCGAAGTGTTCCACCATGATGATGGTGGTAACCGTAAAAAAAATATATCGATCAATAAAAATATATATATATATATATATATATATATATATATATATATATATATATATATATATATATATATATATATATACTCATGGTGGTAAGGTGGCGAGTATGGTTTGAGAATAGTGGTAGGGTGGTGGCTTGAAGTGGGGTGGTGGTGTTGATTCAAATGGTGATTTTTGATGATATAATCTCCAATGGTGGTGATAGTCGACGGGTTCTAGCTTGATGGTGGTCTTTGAGGTGGTTTCGTGGTGGTGTCGTGGGGTGATAGGTGGTGGAAGTGGACTGGCGGTGGTGGCCGGGTTTTGGTGTCATGGTGGCGACGGTTAAGGTGGAAAAGGTAGCGGGTGACGGTTACCGAATGATTAGAAGTATAATGGAAATAATATTGAAGTGTAAAAATTATGTTTGATTCATTGATAAGTGATTGCATATATAGTACAGAGATGGGTTTGATATATCTATTACTCGTATATCTTTATATAAGGAAAAAGAATGGTACATATGATTAAGTGGGAGACAAGAGAAATTAAGAAACAGTAATTCTCGAATCAAAAGTTATAAAAAGTATTAATTAAATATAATATGAAAATAAAACGTGTTATAAATTTTAGTCGTCGCCTTTTACAGACTAGATTTAATTTTCCGTTGTTAATCAGTGGCAAATAAAAGTCTTCGAAAAATTCTCAAATTTTTACAGTAATTATCTTTATTTATTTCGGTCATTATGGTATAAAATTCGGTCATTAATTATTAAATAAAAATTACATTAATTATTCACTCCCAACCCCAAGTAAAATATAAAAAGTTTTAAAATTTAACAAATAGTTCCTAAATATATATTTAATGAGCCTATAATTTATATAACTCGTTTTCGGATCACCGTTTATTTTAAAATCATATAAGTTCCTTTTTAACTCGTTTTAACTATCGATTAAATGACAATTGAGCGTTACCTCGTTTACTAAATAACTTTGAAATCACAACATATATATTTTATATACTTTATTTATATATGTTGATAATAATAATTATTATATATTATTATTATTTTACATAATTAATTCTAACAATTACAGTATATAATATTTCATATTATTATATACATTTATATATCTATATATGTATATCTATTTACAAATAGTTGTTCGTGAATCGTCGGGAATGGTCAAATGTTAAATGAATTCATGGAAACAGTTCAAAAATTTTGAGACTCAGCTTTACAGACTTTGCTTAACATGTTGAAACCATATAAGATTAAGTTTAAATTTGGTCGATAATTTCCCGGTCGTCACAACGGATACCCATTTCTACTATACTAAGTTCCGCCCATGACTTAAAGTTCACCTAAGTATAAGTTTATTTAAAAGAGGGTGCTTAGCAAGAGGGACAATGCAACACATACAATAATTTTAGACAAATAAAAAAAAATCCTAATATAAAAGTTAAGACGTATTAATATTAACTAGTGAAATGACCCGTCAAATTACGGGTTTGTTTAAACAAAACAGTTTAATAATATGTTTTAGGTATTAAGAAAATGTAAATGTTAAATTCAAGTAGTTTAATGACCCGTGGAATAACGAATTCCGACTAAGAAACTTGTTGTTGTTTTTACAAATATATTGATGTACTTAACTTGGTTAGAATAAATGAACTACCTTGATGTACTTAACTTTGTCATAAAAACCTACATTACAACCTTTTATTGAGACATTTATTTCGCACACATATGTAACGTAATTAATCTCGTAAAAAGCACTCATATTTGAATAATAATAATAATAATATACAGAGTAATAACTATAATTATAATTATAATTATAATTATAATAAATAATAATAAAGTTTGTTTAAAAATTGAGTATTTATATTTTTAATAATGATTATTAATAATAACAAATGCTTCTTAATAAATTTTTAAAAATAAAAATACAATTATTATATGAAAGTTGTACAATATGCTTCAAAGTTTATACACGTGTTTATGAGGTGATTTGTAAAAGATTGTACAATTTGTTTTAAAGCTTATACATATGGTCATACGAGTGTTTCATCATAAGGTTGCACATAATGTTTCAAATATTGTACATTTAGTCCTGAGGGTGTTTTATCATAAGGTTGTACATAATGCTCCATATATTATAAATTAACATGTTAATATTTTTACTGAATATAATGACATTATAAGGCCACTCCCTATTGTAACTAAATTATTCATCCTCTTAACCTTCCACATCAGCGCCACATCAACACCAATATCTTATAACTAACTCATAACTAAACACTCCATATCATGACTAAAACAATACTCCTCTTAATATACAACGTACAAGCAATAAAGCATCAAGTCCAACAATAAAAAGCACTGGGACCCGCAATTCCTATAACTCTTCCGTTAAATCTATGGTGAAAGCGGGTAACTAAGTGGTGCCTATGGTTAGTTACGGGTAATGAGCGGGTAATGGGCGGGTAACTAACCATAGGGGTGGTCTAATGAGGGTTTAGAATTTTTTTTTTTTTTTCTTTATTTTTAATGACACAAAGCAACCTTCTCGAAGAGTAACAACATTACAGGACTTTTTGAGGTTTCCAAAAGCTACTACTAACTAGACGTCACATTTCTACAGTTGTGTCTATCACTATTCACCCGACATATTGGGCCCAGTCTCAACTATCAGTGGTCTCACCTTTGGCCCAAGTAAATTTTAGGACACATCTTCTTTTGTATGTATCAAAAGCCAATTACAATTTGTAGTTTAATTAAATGATTTAAGTGATGTTTTTGGTTTTATTTGTCAATTTGGGTATCCGTAGTTTGGCCATGCTTGAATATATACGTCATGCTATATGTAAATTTTAATACTTGCACTAAAATGAGTGATCGATGACGTGTGTTGAAACTTTAACCTTAAATGTTACACATACTTGGGTATTATTACGCTACATTTTCGTTATATAATATTTATTATTACAAGCTTTTCAAATAGAAAAGGAAAGTGAGTCAAAAGGAAAGTGAGTCTATATAACGAATATGTATACACATAAATCTTGTATATTTTTTTTTTCGAAAGGCAATACGATTATATTAATATTAATAAAACTAGCAAGATGCTAGGTATTACAAAAGTGAACTACATATTACAACCTCCGCCGAATATTCAACAATGTAATGACTTCAACACGAAACGACAATACAATCTAAAAACTCACACTCGAACACAATCCTAACGAAGAAGATACTGCAAACGAACTGAAATGCCCCGTTCATATCGATTATAAACGATTCACAATAGTTGATTACATCGCGAGTTTCTTGACCTCTATATGATACATTTTACAAACATTGCATTCGTTTTTTGAAAGACAAACTTTCTTTACATCGAAAGTTAACGGCATGCATACCATTTCATAATATATTCAACTATAATTGACTTAATAATAATCTTGATGAACTCAACGACTCGAATGCAACATCTTTTGAAATATGTCATGAATGACTCCAATTAATATCTCTAAAATGAGCAAATGCACTGCGGAATATTTCTTTCATACCTGAGAATAAACATGCTTTCAAGTGTCAACCAAAAGGTTGGTGAGTTCATAGGTTTATCATAAAACAATAAAATTCATCATTTTGATAGACCACAAGATTTAAATCCTGCATGGTACAAATAGGCCCGAATCCTATACCCACCTGTAATGTACATGCGATATCTTTTAAATACAGTACACCTTTCTCGTGTACGAAATCATCTTTCATAAATCTTAGTAACCGTACACATATCTTGTGCACAAAAATAACATACACATAACCTGTGTATAAAATTATTCTCTCGATACATAACATTAACTTTTCATTGTTTTCATAGCTTGGCTTGATAACCGACCTTAACATATAATGCGCATAATAATATCCCTAAAACAGAACATCTCGTCTGTATAATAATCATATAAACTTCGAAGTACTAAACACCACGCCCACTGGCCCTTCCGTCTAGTGAACATTCTGGGTGGAGGTGTTAAACCCGGTAGCTACCTTTAGGATTCGCGTCAATTAGGCGTGCACTAATTCTCAAAATTAGTGATGTTCCCTAATTCTTAGGTTACCAAGCAATAATAATCAGGGGGAAAATATTCATATCAATTGTGGCAATTATCACGTCCACATAATTCAATGGTGGCAAATATCACGTCCACATAATTCATTCGAGGAATGTTTTGCTTGTGTCTATCTCGTCAAACATTTATAAAAGCATTTCATGTATTCGCAGTTCAAAATGTATTTCAAAAGCATTTAATAAAGCAGTTGTAAAAGTAGCGCATGTATTCTCAGTCCCAAAAATGTAAAGAGTAAAAGGGAATCAAATGAACTCACGATTCTGTATTTTGTAGTAAAAATACATATGACGACTTTGAACAATTGTAGGGTTGGCCTTGGATTCACGAACCTATATCATTTGTATATATATTAAAATGTGTAATCGTAATCGAATAAGTTTATATATTATATCTTAAATTATATATTATACTTATTTAGTTTGTGTATATATTCAAAATGTTTAATATCTATATATTTAGTTATATTAATATATCTATATATATATGGTTAGTATTATAAAAAAAATCATTAGTTTGTTATATATAAGTATTTTTATAAATAATGTTAATATGTTTGATATATAGGTATATAAACTATTAATATAATTATAATATATGTATTAAGTATATTTTAGGTATAAAATATTTATCTGTAACAAAAATGATAGTTTTGATAATAATGATTTACTAATAATAATAACTTTCTTGATATCGATAATACTAATAATAATAATAATAATAATAATAATAATAATAATAATAATAATAATAATAATAATAATGATATTGTTAAAATTGGTACTTATGTTAATAATAATAATAGTAATACTAATAATTACAAAAATGATATTAATACTAATATTAGTGAAAATAATAATAACTTGTGTTATTTTTATAATAACAATAATAATAATTCTAATCATAATCATAAAAATGGCAATAATATTAAAATGATAAAATTAATAATAATTATATAAATATTTCTTATAATAATACCATGATAATAATAATGATAATTTTAACAATAATAATTATAATCATAATAATAACCATAATAATAATCATAATAATTAATAGTAATAATAATAATAACTATAGAAATTAAAATAGAAGTGTATACCCTTGTAAATGTTTTCTAAAAAGAAATGCCCCATACGAGGCTCGAACCCGTGACCACTCGCTTACTCTCCAACACACTCAACCATTCTGCTGTATCCTATTTTTCTGATTTAAACCAGATAGTATATGTATACATCCCGTATTAATCCGTTTCATTTTTCTTGAATATTATCAACGTAGCCCAACCTAAATGAAAACTTGATCTCGGTCCATCATGAATTACGGCCCAACAATAATAACCTAAGTTGCAAGTCCAAAAATCAACTAGTTGGCCCAAGTTGTTGGAATAATCCAAGTGTAATACGGAGTATCATTAAACAGGACAAGGGTTTATGTTTTCTTTCTTTGTTTCAACCGACACAACAACCATCACGATTCATCACATCATCATCATGAATCCTTATCATCGTTACTCATACTCGAATCACCATCATTATCCTTCATCGTGTATCAACATAGTCACCATCATCATCTCACTAACATCATTTATATCGTCTTCATCATCATTCCTCACCATCATCACTTGATTTAGAAATCGAGTAAAATATTAAAAAGAGAGGGTGTTTGGACGCGACTTGCAGCAGCAGGAATAGGCTGTCATGGGTGGTTTTGTCGATCGAAAAGCAAACCGTAAAGTGGCGGTTGCAGTCACTATTCACTGTCTTCCCCCTTTGTCATCTTCGTACATTGTTCAAACAGAAATAAATAATAAGTGTAGCAGTAGCAGGTTGCAGTAAACAATGGCGGTTTCAAATGGTGGTGGGTTTTGAAAAAAAAAAAAAAAAAAAAACAGAAGTACTGTAGCAACAACTGCAAAAAGAGGCTGCAGTTGGATTGATTTTAACATAAACAATAGAGATTGTAACAGGCTTGATGGGTTTCGAAGTTTTCAAGGTGATGGTTAACTGAAGGTGAAGTGGTGATCATCAGTGGTTCGATGGTATAGGTTGTGGTGTTCGATCATTATAAAAGAAATAGAAAGAATTTGCGAAACGCAGATGTGGCTACAAACAGAAATAAACGAGCAAAGGTACGTAGTGATTGACGTGGTGGTTTGGTTTACAGAACACGGAAAGAAGAAGCATGGTGGTGATGTTGTTGTAGTTGGTGTTGACGTACTCACGAAAAGGAACAGAATTTGATGGTGGTTAAGATGTCAATGATGGTTGTTTCTCGGTTGAACGGGAAATCGATAGCAGTAGAAACTAAGTCATAAATTAAAGTGAAGTTTGGTTTTGGGTTTCAATCAAACTGGAAACAACTACAGCAATAATATTTAATGGGTTTCGATAATTTGAGCAGGAAACAAGACAATTTAAGTGGGTTTACGAATAAGAGAGGGAGGAGAGATAAAGAGAAAGAGAGAAGGTGGTTGTTCTTGGTAGCTCACGATTGAAGAAGGGTGGTTTACGGTGGTCATGGGTGGTGACCGGTTGGTGATCAACGAAGGGAGGAGGGTGGCTTAAGACAGAAAACGTAAATGGTTAGCAGGCGGTTGAAATATGGGTTTGTGTGTGTCTTGTGCTATGTATATACATAATATATAGATAGTCAGAGATTGAATATCATATATATACATATAATATAATTGAGGTTAAATGAATCAAAAGACACAGTGACCAGAACTGTATAGCAGCCTTGATTTTAGAATTATGTGCCGACAGTTTACACGGGCTATTATATCGTGCGCCGTTGTTCACTCAGTGGCAAATAAAAAGTACTCTGAAAAATCTCATATTTTTATAATAATTATCTTTATTTATTTCAGTCACTATGGTATAAAATTCGATCAATAATTTATTAAATAAAAATTACATCAACTGTCCCTCTCAATTTTGGGTAAAATATAAAAAGTGATTAAATTTATTAATTAGATCCTAAATATATTTTTAATAAGACTAAAATTTATCTAACTCATTCTCGGATCTCCGTTTATTTTATAATCACATAAGTTCGAATTTAACTTTCTTAATAACTATCAAGATGACAAACGAGTATTACGATTAGTTAATATTTATTATTATTTTTAATATACTTTATTTATATAAATACATTTTAATATCAAGTTTTATTATATAACTAAATATATTAAATATATTTTCAAATAAATAAATTTAATATTTAATCTTATATATTTACAATTAATATTCATGTACATATACATATATATATATATGTATCTATTTACAAATAGTTGTTCGTGAATCGTCGGGATTGGTCGATGGTCAATTGAATAAATGAAAAAGTTCAAAATTTTTAAGATTCAACCTAATAAACTTTGTGTGATGACCCGGAAATTTCCGACCAAATTTAAACTTGAATCTTACTTGATTTCGACACGATAAGCAATGTATGTAGTATTGAGTCTCTAAATTTTGAACTTTGTCCATGTATTTATTTTAACCTTCGACCATTACCGATGATTCACGAACAGATTATTCTTAATAAATATGTATATATATAAATATAAATAAAAGAGTGTGTGATAATGGGAATTAATAAAATACAATTTAATCATTTGAATTGAAAATGAAAAGAAATATACAAAATAGTTAAGTTGTTATTAGAATAAAAATAAATATAATTTCTATGTATTATTGTGATATATATAACGTATAAATATTAAATATTCAATGAACGTTATTAAATAATATATAATTAATAAATATTGCATAACTAATAATATATAATACAAGTTAAAATATAGTTATATTAATATTATTACTTTCATTATTATTATTAAAATAAATATTGATATCAGTATTATTATATATTATATATAGATATAAAAATTGATATCACTTTTATTACTAGTATTATTCTAATTATTAATATTATTATAAATATTGTATTCATTATTATTAATATCATTATTAACAATAAAATTAATAATTATTAACATTAAGAATTATTATATTCTGTATTATTAATATTATTATTATTAATAACTATTATTATCATTATTATTATTATTATAAATATTAATAGATTATTATTATATGTTAGTAATTATTAGTTTTTAATAGTAAATTAAAAATTTCGATATAAATCAGATATATTTACACGGATACTAGTAACCATCTGTCTCTCCCTTATTTTTAATTTTTTGTTGTTTTTCTTCCTCCTCTGTGTGCTCGTGAACCTGTCGAACATCAACCACTCCTCAAACAATATTGATCAATTATTAATTCTGTATCAATCATTCAATTACTTGTACAAATTCATTACTTGATGCCATTCGGAAGTGAAGAAGCAGATAAAAAAAATATAAGAATAAATAAAGAAAAACCCACAACTTCCTCTGCTCACGATGGTATTAATTCAAAACGCGAATTTGAGTCAATCATCAAAATATAAAAATGGAGAGGTGTTAGCAATTACTCATATAAACTGTCTGTAAGTTTTCACACATTAATTCTTTCAATTGAGCTTAAATTTCAAAGTCAAAATTGTGGTTTTAAAAAATCAAACAATTTTCTTCGAATTAATTGATGTAATCTGTTGCAACACTAATTTAATTGATGATTCCTTAAGTTTGTATACACAATTTGAAAGCTAGTTCATGTAGAAACTTTTGTGTAAAACATTACCCAAATCAAAATCAATTTTTTTTTCTATACCGACGGCATCAGGAGGCAGCAGGCCTTTATATATATATATATATATATATATATATATATATATATATATATATATATATATATATATATATATATATATATATATATATATATATATATATATATATATATATATATATTAAGGAATCATTACTAGTCTTTTACAAAATTAAATCGCAAGCTTAATACAATTTTTGAATTCGATAGTGTGTATAAACTGATCGGCTGAGTGATTGGAAGGAAGAAGAAGTAAAAATAAAAACAGAATCGGGTTATAAAAAATTGGGTGGCATATAATTCAGAAAAACAGAAGCTGCTTGAATGGTTATGGGTGTTGTCGAGTGTCCGGGAGGTAATGGGTTCGAGTCTCGTAAGGGACAAATCTTTTTAGGATGGCTTTTGGAAAGGGTATACACTTCCATTATTATTATTATTATTATTATTATTATTATTATTATTATTATTATTATTATTATTATTATTATTATTATTATTATTATTATTATTATTATTATTATTATTATTATTATTATTATTATTATTACCATTTTCATTATTATTATTATTGTTGTTATTAATATTATTATTGTTATTATTAGTTATTATTAATACAACTAGAATTATAATTATCATAAGTATTATAATTAGTATTTTAATAAAGTTATAAGTATTATGACCATTATTTTTATTATTATTATTATTATTATTATTATTATTATTATTATTATTATTGTTATTATTATTATTATTATCATTATTATTATGCTATTCATTATTAGTAATATCATGATTATCATTATAAGTTATATTATTATCATTACTAAGTATATTTATTACTAATATTACTATCATTCCCGGTATTATTATTATGTTGTAATATTATTAATATTATTATAGTATTATTATAAGTATTACTAAAAATATAATTTTTACCATTTTAGTATTAGTATCAAAATTATGATTACGATTTTTATCATTATGAAAATAATACAAATTATTATTATTTTTCGTAAATATTAGTATTAATATTTTTTTATAAATAATAGAATTGTAATATTAACATATGTATTATTATTTTTATTATCACGTGTATTATTATTATGTAATTATTAAAAATCAATATCATAACTATCATTAACAGTAAAATTAATATTTTTACAAGTATTATTATTAATATCATTGTTATTATCATTAATAGAGTTATTGTTAACATATTATTATCATTATTTTTACTAATATTAACTTTGTATAATTAGAACTACTGTTTTGATAAACAAATTAAATACATACATAAATATATATATTTAACACATATAACATAACAAAATTTAATATTTATATATATATATATATATACATAATGAACATATAAAACATATATATATATATATATATATATATATATATATATATATATACATAATGAACATATAAAACATATATATATATATATATATATATATATATATATATATATATATATATATATATATATATATATATATATATATATATATATATATTACTAACATGAAAATGATATAACTAATACATTTATACATATATATATGTGTGTTCAATTACAACTATGAATATTAATAAATATACAAATGATATAGGTTCTTGAATCCAAGGCCAACCTATACTTGTTCAATGTCGTTCTATGTATTTTTACTACAAAATACATTAGGTGAGTTTCATTTGCTCCCTTTTTAAATGCTTTTGCAATATATATTTTTGGGACTGAGAATACATGCGCTGCTTTTATAAATGTTTTACGAAATAGACACAAGTAATCGAAACTACATTCTATGGTTGGATTATCGAATCGAATATGCCCCTTTTTAGCTTGGTAGCCTAAGAATTAGGGAAATGGCCCCTAATTGACGCGAATCCTAAAGATAGATCTATGGACCTTGACACGTCCCATTCGGGTTACGAATGCTTTAGTACTTTGATTATCATGTCCGATGAGAGTCCCGGAATGATGGGGATATTCTATATGCATCCTGTTAGTTCGGTTATCAAGCGTTCACCATATGAATGATTTTTATCTCTATGCAGTTTGCGAAATGCCTGATATGAGATGATGTTTATGAGAAATGAAATGAAAATCTTGTGGTCTATTAAATTATGGAAATGATTGGTTACGATAAACTAATGAACTCACCAACCTTTTGGTTGACACTTTAAAGCATGTTTATTCTCAGGTATTAAAGGAATCTTCCGCTGTGCTTTTGCTCATTTTAGAGATATTACTTAGAGTCATTCATGACATATTTCAAAAGACGTTGCATTCGAGTCGTTGAGTTCATCAAGATTATTGTTAAGTAAATTATAGTTGGATATATTATGAAATGGTATGCATGCCGTCAACTTTCAATGTAAAGAAAGTTTGTCTTTTAAAAACGAATGCAATGTTTGTAAAATGTATCATATAGAGGTCAAGTACCTCGCGATGTAACCAAATGTAATGTATTCGTCCAGATGGATTAGGACGGGTCATTAGAGTTGGTATCAGAGCGAAGGTCTTAGCGAACCAGGTCTTGCATTAGTGTGTGTAACTGATAGTTGTTTAGATGCATTAGTGGGTCTGGACTTCGACCGTGTTTGCATGTCAAAAGTTTTGCTTATCATTTTTGTCGGAAATTATCTACTTATCATCCTTAGGAAATTACCTGCTCTTTATTCTTAGTCTAGACACGTTTTACTGCATTGACTGCATGAATAGTGTATAGAAAAAATTCATATCTTAGCGTATCTGACAACTCATATCTTAGCGTATCTGTTACTGTAGACCTTGCCTGATATCTCTCGTAAATTTCTCCGTACTTTAAGGGATCCTGGTACTATATATATCTATGCATATTATGCATTGAGAATACATCCAACTATCAATTGCTGTCACTAAACTCTTCATACCAAAAATCTTTTCTGTGATCGCGTAAGATGGCCTCTACGAATCGACCACGTTCCTCTGACTCTGAAGACAGTGTGACAGGAGCACACCAACCAATCAACTACCGTGATTACTGGATAAAATGGGGGTGGGTTCGTGACATACTCACCCTATGGAGAAGGGAAGAAGGTACTCCATATCATGAACCGAATCTACCACCTAACCTTGGAGTACTCGACCCGCTCACCGGCGAACCTGTTCGCAACACCGTTTATACCCTTTTTGCAAGAATTTTTTGTCTTGAGACTACCATTAACGGAACTAGAGAAGATATCCAACCTTTACCTCACACTGATAACCAACCAGGGTTAGTATAAGAAGTTAGAGAACTCCGAGCTCGAGTATTAAGTTTAGAGATCACGGTACACAATTTGCAAGCACCAACAGTATCACCAACACCAGTAACATCACCAGCCTCAGCACCAACGGCACCAGTACCACCAACAACCCAAGTTTCAACATCACACGCCTCAACATCTCATTCTGTACCTCGAGTATAATCACCGTTCTACGTATCGTTCTACATCAATTATCTTCGTCCTTCATGGCGATTAAGTAATCTCTAATGTTTTAGAGATTATGTATTCCAGTTCTAACGATAAATCAAATGAGATTAATATCATATTAACTCATTAAATCCATGATTGCATCTGAAGAAAATATATATGTATATATGTTTTCATAAAGATTGTAATTAAAAAAAAATTCTTTTGTACAAACCGTTAATGGTGAAAATATTTTAACGGGTAGGTAATACTCGAGGAATATTTAGATCTCACATTAATAAGTTATATTGTACATTCTTCGAACCTGAATCAACAGTCATTTACTATCCTACCTACATCCACAGATATACGAATCTGTTCACCACGGAATAACCATTTTTATTCAATTTCATATTTGGATTTTGACCTATCAGAATCCAACAAGTGGCATAATGAAGAAAAACATTGGACAAAATAAAATTTGTTAGAAACAAACGAATTAACTATGAAAAGAACTTTGTTAAGAATCCACGCTAATTGTTCCTAGCTAACTATTCCTAGCTAACTGGTTACATTTTATTTATCGCATTTTATTTATCGCAATTTTAATTCTCACAATTTTATTTATCGTCATTTAATTTATGTTATTTATTTACGCACTTTAAATATCGGGACACGTATACAAGGTTTTGACATATCATATCGACGCATCTATATATATTATTTGGAATAACCATAGACACTCTATATGCAGTAATGCTGGAGTTAGCTATACAGGGTTGAGGTTGATTCTACAATAATATATATAGTTTGAGTTGTGATCGAGTCTGAGACATGTACACAGGTCACGATACGTATTAATTAATTCGAATATTATATATTAAATTATATACGAATTATTGGACTGTTAACTGTGGACTATCGACTGTGGACTAATGACATTGAACAATTAAAATGAATTAAAATATTGATTATAACATATGAAACTAAACATTTCTTCAAGTTTGCCACTTGATTTCATCTTAAACCTCATTTGTATCTCGACGATTATAATCTACGTTCAAACCTTTCATGATTCTTGAAAACACCTCAATCGAGAGGATGAACCAACCACACTTCATCTACAGAAAGAAAGATTGATGCGTATAGTTATGTACCTGAAAACTCTTGGAAACTGAGTAAACATTTAACGCGTAGCTGTGCTAATTCCTTTAGCGTTATTATTACCGAAAATAACTTTGCAATCTCTTTCCAAATTAGTCAATTTTGTCACAGCTCCAGCAAGTCAACTTCGACTTTTCATTCGAAACAATCTTATTATAACCTTGATATATACGCGTGCTCTTTTATTGTTATCGGGGAACCTTTTATATTCCACCATATTACCATCAGCGTTTAATCATCTAAAAACACAATTATCCTAAAACCACCTCAGATTGATAACCGATGATTCAGATATCGTAGCATTAAATGCAGAGGAAACAGAAAAATTGTAGATGGTCTAAACGGCCAAAAGTTTGATGATAAAGAAGGGAGTGTTAGGAACGCTCGATAGAAAATTTGGTACTGAAAAATAGATTGAGCAAACCAAGAAGGATACCAAGGCTAAATACAAGTAACATACCATATGTTCAAAGAATCCAAGTAATTCTGGATCCGATGAAACCTTCAACGAATATCTTGCTCCGTACTCATGTTAAAATCTTGCGAAAAATCTTTCTCCATCAACCTTCGATCTTAGAAATTCCAAAATATCATCATAAATATCTTCTATATTTCTGAGGATATTTTCATAAATATTCTTGTCCGAAATTATTCATCTCTTCGTGCTATCTATATTACATCAGAAAGAAAACTGTTTTAGTTTATAAATTCTGAAAAATTCGAACTTAAAATATGAATGATATTGAAGTAGTGTTGGGAATTGATGCATGAGTTAATATAATATAATTACACTTGATCAACGTGATTATATTACAGTAAGTCATGCTGAGTTTCTAATGGAACGTGATGATTCACAGACCATACCGTCATCATGTGCCATGTTACACGACTCTTGCATTCTATTTAACTTCTAAAAATATCAAGAAAATATTTTTTCTTGATGATTCGGTCTTTTCCGAGGTATTCTGGTAATTCGACAAATCAAATCGTATGATTACGTTCCTTCTTGTTTAGAACATTAAGTTCGTTCGAAGTTCCATACTTATGAATTCTGGACCGTTACTCGCTTTACTAAAGGTCGAGAGGAGAATAAAAAGGCAAAGAGCTCCAAAATATAAGGGAAGATATAAAACCCAATAACAACACAGAGGTTATAAACCATGGATATTAATACGAATAGCAATATAAAGACACGGTATAATTAAAAATAGTATCACCCCAAGGTAGTAGTAGAAGTAAACGGATTTTTCTGGTGGAAAATTGAAAAGAAGGATGACAGAAATGATAATTTAGAAGATACCAAGGATTAGAACGGGATTAAGCATTTTCACAATCTTTTGGATGTATGAACTAAGAAAGAAAGTATAGGAATGGAAATATCAGACAGAGTAATCAAGGCAGATCACCGTATTTAATTATAGAGATCTTAATTTCCTTATTCGCCGAAGAATCAAATCTTTTAGATTTCGAAGATTTTCTTTAAATTCCTTGAATTCCAGAATTCAATCAAGACAATGTCAGAAGTTAAGACACACCTTATTTTCTAAATTCAACCCCGACTCTGTCAAAAGCTAAGACAAATCTTTATCCTTTCATTTCACTCTTTTGTGATAGCTTCATTCATACTCTTCGATTAATCAAATTATTTTATCCTTAATATTCAATGGCGATAAAACTCTATTTATCAACTCATACTCATCATGAAAACATCTTTATGGTTAACCATGATGACCTTACTCAAATTTCGGGACGAAATTTCTTTAACGGGTAGGTACTGTGATGACCCGGAAATTTCCGACCAAATTTAAACTTGAATCTTACTTGATTTCGACACGATAAGTAATGTATGTAGTATTGAGTCTCTAAATTTTGAACATTGTCCATGTATTTATTTTAACCTTCGACCATTACCGATGATTCACGAAAAGATTATTCTTAATAAATATGTATATATATAAATATAAATAAAAGAGTGTGTGATAATGGGAATTAATAAAATACAATTTAATCATTTGAATTGAAAATGAAAAGAAATATACAAAATAGTTAAGTTGTTATTAGAATGAAAATATATATAATTTCTATGTATTATTGTGATATATATAACGTATAAATATTAAATATTCAATGAACGTTATTACATAATATATAATTAATAAATATTACATAACTAATAATATATAATACAAGTTAAAATATAGTTATATTAATATTATTACTTTCATTATTATTATTATTAAAATAAATATTGATATCAGTATTATTATATATTATATATAGATATAAAAATTGATATCACTTTTATTACTAGTATTATTCTAATTATTAATATTATTATAAATATTGTATTCATTATTATTAATATCATTATTAACAATAAAATTAATAATTATTAACATTAAGAATTATTATTATCGGTATTATTAATATTATTATTATTAATAACTATTATTATCATTATTATTATTATTATAAATATTAATAGATTATTATTATATGTTAGTAATTATTAGTTTTTAATAGTAAATTAAAAATTTCAATATAAATCAGATATATTTACACGGATACTAGTAACCATCTGTCTCTCCCTTATTTTTATTTTTTTTGTTGTTTTTCTTCCTCCTCTTTGTGCTCGTGAACCTGTCGAACATCAACCACTCCTCAAACAATATTGATCAATTATTAATTCTGTATCAATCATTCAATTACTTGTACAAATTCATTACTTGATGCCATTCGGAAGTGAAGAAGCAGATAAAAAAATATATACGAATAAATAAAGAAAAACCCACAACTTCCTCTGCTCACGATGGTATTAATTCAAAACGCGAATTTGAGTCAATCATCAAAATATAAAAATGCAGAGGTGTTAGTAATTACTCATATAAACTGTCTTTAAGTTTTCACACATTAATTCTTTCAATTGAGCTTGAATTTCAAAGTCAAAGTTGTGGTTTTAAAAAATAAACAATTTTCTTCGAATTAATTGATGTAATCTGTTGCAACACTGATTCAATTGATGATTCCTTAAGTTTGTATATACGATTTGAAAGCTAGTTCATGTAGAAAATTTTGTGTAAAACATTACCCAAATCAAAATCAATTTTTTTTTCTATACCGACGGCATCAGGAGGCAGCAGGCCTTTATATATATATATATATATATATATATATATATATATATATATATATATATATATATATATATATATATATATATATATATATATATATATATATATATATATATAAGGAATCATTACTAGTTTTTTACAAAATTAAATCGTAAGCTTAGTACAATTTTTGGATTCGATAGTGTGTATAAACTGATCGGCTGAGTGATTGGAAAGAAGAAGAAGAAGTAAAAATAAAAACAGAATCGGGTTATAAAAAATTGGGTGGCATATAATTCAGAAAAACAGAAGCTGCTTGAATGGTTATGGGTGTTGTCGAGTGTCCGGGAGGTCATGGGTTCGAGTCTCGTAAGGGACAAATCTTTTTAGGATGGCTTTTGGAAAGGGTATACACTTCCATTATTATTATTATTATTATTATTATTATTATTATTATTATTATTATTATTATTATTATTATTATTATTATTATTATTATTATTATTATTATTATTATTATTATTGTTGTTGTTGTTAATATTATTATTGTTATTATTAGTTATTATTAATACAACTAGAATTATAATTATCATAAGTATTATAATTAGTATTGTAATAAAGTTATAAGTATTATGACCATTATTATTATTATTATTATTATTATTATTATTATTATTATTATTATTATTATTATTATTATTATTATTATTATTATTATTATTATTATTATTGTTATTATTATTATTATCATTATTATTATGCTATTCATTATTAGTAATATCATGATTATCATTATAAGTTATATTATTATCATTACTAAGTATATTTATTACTAATATTACTATCATTCCCGGTATTATTATTACGTAGTAATATTATTAATATTATTATAGTATTATTATAAGTATTACTAAAAATATAATTTTTACCATTTTAGTATTAGTATCAAAATTATGATTACGATTATTATCATTATGAAAATAATACAAATTATTATTATTTTTCGTAAATATTAGTATTAATTTCTTTTTATAAATAATAGAATTGTAATATTAACATATGTATTATTATTTTTATTATCACGTGTATTATTATTATGTAATTATTAAAAATCAATATCATAACTATCATTAACAGTAAAATTAATATTTTTACAAGTATTATTATTAATATCATTGTTATTATCATTAATAGAGTTATTATTAATATAAGTATATTACTAATGTTATTATCATTATTTTTACTAATATTAACTTTGTATAATTAGAACTACTGTTTTGATAAACAAATTAAATACATACATAAATATATATATATATATATATATATATATATATATATATATATATATATATATATATATATATATATATATATATATTTAACACATATAACATAACGAAATTTAATATTTATATATATATATATATACATAATGAACATATAAAACATATATATATATATATATATATATATATATATATATATATATATATATATATATATATATATATATATATATGTGTGTGTGTGTGTTCAATTACAACTATGAATATTAATAAATATACAAATGATATAGGTTCGTGAATCCAAGGCCAACCTATACTTGTTCAATGTCGTTCTATGTATTTTTACTACAAAATATATTAGGTGAGTTTCATTTGCTCCCTTTTTAAATGCTTTTGCAATATATATTTTTGGGACTTAGAATACATGCGCTGCTTTTATAAATGTTTTACGAAATAGACACAAGTAATCGAAACTACATTCTATGGTTGGATTATCAAATCGAATATGCCCCTTTTTAGTTTGGTAGCCTAAGAATTAGGGAAATGGCCCCTAATTGACGCGAATCCTAAAGATAGATCTATGGACCTTGACACGTCCCATTCGGGTTACGAATGCTTTAGTACTTCGATTATCATGTCCGATGAGAGTCCCGGAATGATGGGGATATTCTATATGCATCCTGTTAGTTCAGTTATCAAGCGTTCACCATATGAATGATTTTTATCTCTATGCAGTTTGTGAAATGCCTGATATGAGATGATGTTTATGAGAAATGAAATGAAAATTTTGTGGTCTATTAAATTATGAAAATGATTGGTTACGATAAACTAATGAACTCACCAACCTTTTGGTTGACACTTTAAAGCATGTTTATTCTAAGGTATTAAAGGAATCTTCCGCTGTGCCTTTGCTCATTTTAGAGATATTACTTGGAGTCATTCATGACATATTTCAAAAGACGTTGCATTCGAGTCGTTGAGTTCATCAAGATTATTGTTAAGTAAATTATAGTTGGATATATTATGAAATGGTATGCATGCCGTCAACTTTCAATGTAAAGAAAGTTTGTCTTTTAAAAACGAATGCAATGTTTGTAAAATGTATCATATAGAGGTCAAGTACCTCGCGATGTAACCAAATGTAATGTATTCGTCCAGATGGATTAGGACGGGTCATTAGACTTTGCTTATCGTGTCAGAATTATGAAATTGTATCGTGAGTTTGGTTCAAAATTAGTCGAAATTTTTCGGGTCATGACACGAACTAGCCAACCATCAAAGTAAGACACCTTAATAACCAAAAACATAACACATTACCACATCAGGGGCAAGCACCTGAATGAAAACTTGGAACGGAGCAGTGACACGACCCGAAAACCACACAAAACCCCACGAAAATATAAACTAACTCCGACCACACACAATCAAATCGAGCGGTGGTAACTATCATGTCAAAATGGTTAACAAAGAGTAACTCACGAAACAGAAGCTCACGACTTCCAGTCTTCATCGAAACACAAGCTCAACAAAAAACCCACCAGGAATACAAAACCAATCGATGATCACAAATACATAACTCGAAACACCACGAATACATAACCACGAATACATAACTCGAAACCATCGAAACAACACGAATACATAACTCGACAGTCAGCACGAATCAACAATCTATAACCACGAACCCACGACTCAGAATCAAAACCAAATCGACAATCACAGATAGAAAGCACGAATCAACAACGGATAACCCCGAACTCACGAATCGAACCCCACAACCACAAAACCCACAACCACGAACATAAATCACAAATTACCTGAAGTCAAGAGCAGAAGGAGACGAAGGAAGAGAATCAACACGAGTCAACAACCGAAACCACGAATCGACACCCACAAACACGAACCTGCCGGCGGCGGAGAGAACCTGCCACCAGCGACTACAACCTTCCGGCGAAACATAAAAATCCATCCATTCGCAAAACTAGTGGATCCAACGCCAGAAAAAAAAATTCGACGGAACCGCCTGGACAACGCACCAATGCAACCTTATTTGTTGAACTAATTCGCGACCTAACCGCCTGATACACACGAATTGAAAAGGACAGCGAAATTCACGAATTGAAAACAGAGCTCACCTAACACGAATAATACAAATCGAATAAAAATAAGGAGAATCGAGAATACAAAACAAAGGGAAAAGGGTGAGGAGAGAGAGGTCCTCCGGACCGCCTGCTAAAACCGACAGCCGGAGGAGGAGAGAAAGGAATGGCGGCGACTGAGTTTAGTTAGAGGTTTTACTTTTCTTGAGAGAGAGTATACCTATAGTTACTATAGGTTTTCCATAAATCTTATATTTAATAATATGCATACAATATAAAATCTTAAGCGTTAAAAAAATCCGTAGAATGAATACCCCAGAGAAATATGGATCTCCATCCAAATGTTCCTTGAGCTACGGAGTATTATTCATTGCGGTTAAAAGTTAGAAATTAAATTAAATCTCCAAGGACACTTGATTTGAATATTTATTATAATCCAACTGCAAATGTAATTGTCGTAACATGGTGGCCCCACGGTATCGTAAGTGGCCTCCAACAAAATTTTTTTATTCAAAAAGTCCAACCTTCCTAGATTAAACATCTAGATATTATGTTCAACTACTAGAACCTTTTATAAACACAAATCACGGGCTAGTATTATGGTAGTCAATGGAAAAATAAACTTGTGTCCACAATTTTAGTTAACCGACTATTCTCCCCATTATAGGTCAATGTTACTATGAATACTACTACTATTTATTATTGGATGTTGATTATATTATACTATATTATTATATATCTAATTGAGATAGTCCAAATGAATAACACTATTTGGACTATCTCAATCTCACACTAAGGACTCAAATTTTATCCAACGTACGAATCGATCCCCTCCTCAATTTTACTAAAAAACCCGACACCCTCGAGAAAATACAAAACACCCCCAACCCTACCTCCTCACACCGACTCGACCCGATTCGCCTCTCCGTTATTATAACTATAATAATATTATATAATATATTTCGTCCTTTCACCTTTTTTTATTTATTTTTTATTTATTTTTTTTTATTTTTTTTTCCTTTTTCCAAAAATTAAAACCGGCCCCCAAACATGGAGTAAAGTGTCAAATAACCATTTTCATAAAAAATCTTAACTAAACTCCACCCAAATATTCAACGGGTCATATCTTCTCGCTCGCAACGAGTTAAATTTTTCTGACACCATCGTTAAACTCGAAATAATTTTATGAACACAATGTCACTAACTATACTCAAAATGGACTCTTTTTAAAAAAACGCTAAATATTTGAGGTACTTTTCATACACGTTGATTTTGCGTTAAATTTTTAAAAGTCGACAATTCCATAGCGAAACACGGAGATGCACATATATTGTTAATTTAAAATAACATTTAAATCTTTCACGGATTATACCTTTTAGTTCGACTCGAGTTGCGCTTCAACGACATCATTGTTAGCCACGAAATAATTTTACAAACTAAACGCACTAAAATACATTGAAAACTGAACCCCGACGCGAAGCGAGGGTTCGTAAACTAGATACATTTATTTTAAACGCAGTGTCATCTATCTATAGTTATCTTTATTTTTTATTTTATTTTTTAAAAAGCAAACTTTTACATTACTTAAAGGAAAGTATACATAATACATACATCGCACTATATACATGAGGATGCTAAGATAGTATTCTACCCTAATCTCATCGCATATATTTCCCGAAATGAGATGTTCACATCATGAATTTTTTCGGATTCGTTAGCCACGAATGCAAATCAATCTCTAAAGTTTTACACCTTTTTGAGATCCACTCAAATGATTTGACTTGAATTTCATTTAACGCAACTGGTGGGTTCCAACTCGAGTTCTTGAAGACTTTCTTGTTTCGATTTTTTCATATAAGATAACCGCATGCCCACTCAACCGCTTGCCAAACCTAAAGATGTCTGACCACGAAAAGCATTACTCAGGTCCAAGGATACACGAGATAAGCCAAACCAATCATGCACTCGATTCCATACATTGCTTTGACAATGAAAAACCGCATGTGCCACCGTTTCTATGCCATTGTCACAAAGTGGGCATCGGACAGAGTGTAGATCTATTCCCGTTTATTTTATACTACTATAAGAATAAGATATACTCCGTAGTACATTATAATATGGATAGTTTTTATATGTAAGAAAATTAAACGTTATAGATAATTTTTACTATATACAAAAAGATACATACAGAAATTGCCTACACGCAGAAATAGTAAAACCCAAATCCGATTAATTTCAATACTATGGCATCAAAAAATTCAGCCAGTTAAGTATCTTACCCAGATTAATAATTTAAATTAAATTATTTACATTCCAAATCTAATATATTCCTATTCTACCAGCACTGATCCGTCTCCCATCTTCGGGTTCCGTATCCAGAAGCAGACCTAATCGGAGCCGAAACTCTGGCTGGCCGTTGAAACAAACTCCGATCATAAGCCGCACGCTTTTCAGGATCCGAAAGCGTAGAATAAGCCGCGTGTAATTTCATAAACTCATCAGCTGATGATGAGTCACTACTTGCTACGTCAGGATGCAAAACCCTAGCTAATTTACGGTACGCCGACTTAACTTCACGTGCATCAGCTCCAATTCGAACTCCGAGTACTTCGTATAACGATGAAGAACACGTGTTACGAAACGATCTGATTGGTTCCGTCTCTGTTGATGTCGATGCTCTTTCTGACGTGGCGTAAGCAGCCGAAATTGGAGCTCTTTTGTACTTGATTGAGGTTGAGGATGCAGATGATTGTGATGATGAGCGTGAATTGAGAACTGAATTGAAAAACGATAATGAAATTGAAGTTGAAATAGCAGCCATTGTTTTTTTTTTTTTTTTGAAAGTTATTATTATTATTTTTGTTTTTTTTCTTTTTGTTAGATTGATGTTTGATTTTGTGATCGGTTATGATTGGGATTTTGGGGATGATTTATAGGGTGAGTTTGTGGTCAAGACGTGGGGGTGAGATGGAAATTAAAATTGGGAGTTATCCGTTTGGAAATATTCAAATTCAAAATTGTTTTAATTTTTATTTAATAATTAATTAATTTACATTTTTGATTTACAGTATAACGGAGTATAATTAATATAATAAATAAAGAAATCCAAAATAGTCTGATAGTGAGTCAGCAAGAGTGCCGGTTTTTATGCGTAACAAATTTAAAATTAAATTAAAATATTCCATAAATAAAACTTTTATATATATATATATATATATATATATATATATATACATTTTTGATTTACAGTATAACGGAGTATAATTAATATAATAAATAAAGAAATCCAAAATAGTCTAATAGTGAGTCAGCAAGAGTGCCGGTTTTTATGCGTAACAAATTTAAAATTAAATTAAAATATTCCATAAATAAAACTTATATATATATATATATATATATATATATATATATATATATATATATATATATATATATATATATATATATATATATGGGCATGATCAATGGGGAAGTAACCAATCGGGGGAAGCGGGGGGAAGCAATTTTTTTTTTCGTTTTTTTTGGAATTTTTTTTCCCGGTATCAAGGTCACACGAAAATATGAACATTTAGAAGAGACACTTCGTGATGAATGTTATTATTTAGGCGAGAAAACGATCGACAAAAATAACATTCAAGATAATATTGTTCGTGAAGAATATGAACGTTTTTTTTTTATGACTTCACAATATCACAACACAAGTATGTATAAACGAGAACGACTCTATATGAGACGTTTTTAATATAAACTAATGTATTTAAAACAGTGGAAGGTAATAAGTCGTTACAATTGTAAATTCGAGATGTAAATGTAACTTAAATGTTTTAATGCAATAATATGAATGTATAAATGCGGACTCCAAAAGTAGCAAAGTCCAAATAGCAAGTAATCTTTAGCAATCTTCACTTGAGACAAATCATGTTTAAAGTGTCAACCAAAATGGTTGAGTGAACAACATATGTTTAGTAATTATAACAAGTTTTTAGACCACAAGATTTAGTTATAAAGATTAATCAGTTTGTTAGTATTGCTGAGGTATATGATATCGAAATTAACCATAAGTTACCCTAAACACATCACGTTCGTGTCATTGAATCATTATTATGTATCCATTGACCAACGGTCATCCGGATAGAGACGTCACTCTCAATAGCGCCACTCACAATAACTAAGCTTGCCAAAATTCCAGCAACTAACGATATCATGGCATGGATTTAGCTTGAATCAAAGCATGTTAGCACAGTTTGAACTAATCAAATTAAAGTTTGAGTACTTGCGTCTAATCGTAAAACAGTTTAAAAGCAAGCATGTGTCTCACCCCAAAGTTATAAAACAGTTAAGAAATAGTAAAAGAGGGGCTATGAAGTTCACCTTAGTAGCAGGTAGATATTCCACACAAGTAGTAAGAACGGAGTATGTAATCGGAGATCTCAACCTAGAGATATAATGTTTAATTAGTTAATGTCTAATAGACATAAGTTTGTTTATTAATGTAGTAAACTATATTAACAGTGACCATTTTCTCGAGAAAAGTTACTATTTCTCAAAAGTTTCTATATTTGGAAACCTACTATTTATGGAATGCTTCTACTTATAGTAAGCTTCTAATTTAAGAAGTTCGGGTTATAACTCTTAACAAAGATGTTGTACAATCTCGCCCAAACTTCGTTACTAACATGCAAGTCACTCGAATGATCTATTGTTACCGAGCGGCCCAGGATCTCTTGACCAGAATCTAAGTCATGGCATTCGAGATCCACAAGCGTCCCATAATGGTACCAAGGATCACCCTAGGCCACAAGTAGCGGTGATGTTTGTAGTCTTTGTACGCTATCTTTAATTATAACCTTCACGTTAATAGTGTATACACTTAACAAGTTATTAATGTACTTATTAGTTATATATATATATATATATGTGATAATATATTTAGTGTAATTAAGTGTTACCATATAGATATGTGTATAAGTTATATTAATAATATTATTATCTAATCAATCACCCATTATGTAATCTTATCATTATGTGTTACATATATTAATATACACCTATGTGATATATATATATATATATATATATATATATATATATATATATATATATATATATATATATATATATATATTCTTTATTATTATTATTATACATATATGTGTTTATAACTATATGATATATGTATATATTATATGAAAGTGTTATATATATTCATTAATGTAAAGGTGGTACATATATATATATATATACTTATTACTTTTCTTTTCATGTTTTGCTTATCCTAATATACTTACACAATACACCCATACATACACACAAACGTACCTATACATACATACATACACATACATATACACGTATGTATATACTCGCATAAATACACACACATTTACCTACAATATATACATGCACATACGTCCGTATGCATGCATGCATGCATGTACATCATGATCATTATAACTTATTAATCTATAAAACCATAACTTTTTATCATAATCATAACCTAATAACCTTTATCACCATCACATAAAATCGTAATTTTTTTTTTTCATATTCAATCCATAAATCATGCTTAATCATACTTATTAACTAGTTTTTTTATCAATTTAAAATCCTTATCTACATTACTAGCAACTAAAACTCATTAACCAACTTTTATTAATTCTCTTTAACCTTGTTCATAATACTTCATGATCAATACATAATTCGTAATACTTAATCACATTTATCAACCCTAATCTTTCCTTATAATAACTAATCATATTAATTTCCTAACTTATTCGTAATCATAAGCTTTGAACATATTCAAAAACACCATTCTTATTTATAATACAACCTCATAACATAATAGAATTGAAACAATCAATAAGTATTATTAGCTTATAGTTTTAGTGATACCTTAGGTGTGATTTTAAGCAAGAAAAGATGGCGGTTTTGATGGTGACAGGAACCGAACAGCAGCAGCCCAAAATAGCAGCAAAAGTCGATCAAAAGAGTTGGTCTTGGTGGCGGTTTAATGATGGACAGAAACTGTAACACCCCAGCTTAACATTACTACAATATTGTCCGCTTTGCCCGCAGGCGCACGGCTTTTTCTTGGCGACCACACACGAGAAGCACTTTCCCAGGAGGTCACCCATCCTAGTAGTGCTCTCGCCCGAGCACGCTTAACCACAACGTACTCGCACACCTGCTCTGCCTGTGGTCCCAAAATGCGTTGTGTCATTTAAGCGTGAGTATTACCTTATAATCCCATGATCACTCATGTCTGTGGGCGATGTGGGATTTTCCTAGGGTGTTACATTCACCCCCCTCAGGGACTCATCGTCCTCGATGAGGTTTTCCCCACCACCCCCAACGGAACATGAGTGGCTCTGATACCATTCTGTAACACCCCAGCTTAACATGACCACAATATTGTCCGCTTTGCCCGCAGGAGCACGGCTTTTTCTTGGCGACCACACACGAGAAGTACTTTCCCAGGAGGTCACCCATCCTAGTAGTGCTCTCGCCCGAGCACGCTTAACCACAACGTACTCGCACACCTGCTCTGCCTGTGGTCCCAAAACGCGTTGTGTCATTTAAGCGTGAGTATTACCTTATAATCCCATGATCACTCATGTCTGTGGGCGATGTGGGATTTGCCTAGGGTGTTACAGAAACAACAAAAACTCAGCAGCAGTAGCTCATTTTGGGCTAGTTTTTGGGGCTGTTTGGATGCGCAACAACAGCAGCAAAACTGCAGGTGAATGGTGGTGATCGGTAACTCTTTTAGGGCGGTTGTGGTGGTCGAACACAGTAGCAAATAGGCTGCAGGTTTGGGGTGTTTTGGGCTGCAAAAACACAGCAGAAAGTGGCGATGAAGGGATGCAGAAACAGCAGATAAGTGGTAGTTATGGGTGGCCGTTTTGAGGTGTTTTGTGGCGGGTTTTGGGCCTGTAGAATCACAGTAGGATGGTGGTGGTGATGGCTGCAAAAACACAGCTGCAAGTGGCATGTTTTGGACTGAAAAAGGGTGGCGACAGGAGGGCTGAAACAGCAAGAAAAATATGGCAATTTGAGGGCTGTTATGGGCGAGGTTTGAAGTCGACTAAAGAGGCTATTTTGAGGATGAAGAGAGGATGAAGAGAGCCAATTGTGGTGGGGGGTGTGGTCTGTATAAAGCAACAAAAATATGGCTGTGGTAGCCTCCAAAATTGCAGAACAAAAAATAATAAAGGGAGGAAAGAATTTTTTTTTTTATGATGCAATTGTGAGAGCTCATGAGGTTTTTTTATAGGGATTTAGCAAGAGTTGTAATCACTATAGGATTACTTAGGAGGTGACTTGGTGATCAAGGATTTGGATTAGTGTAGAGACTTAGAACTAGATTAGGATTAGGATTAAGATTAAACTAATTGTAACTAGCTTAGGATTTATTTTTGCTAATATCTTTAATTATCTTTAAATTATATATATATATATATATATATATATATATATATATATATATATATATATATATATATATATATATATATATATATATACATATATATATATATACATATATATATATATATATATATATATATATATATATATATATATATATATATATATATATATATATATATATATATATATATATATATATATATATATATATATATATATTTTATTTAAATATGCGTTGGCCGACTTTTTTTTTTAATATATATATTTCTTTTTTTTCCGACTAATTATATTTATATAATTTACATATAGTTTTTATTTATTAAAAGTATCATTTATTTAGGATAAGTTTTATTTAATTTTAATCCATGACTTTTTGTTAAATTTTATTTACTTTCCATTAAGTTTAATATAATTGTCACCTTTTAAATTATACTTATAGATTATATATAATATCACAAAATGCATAAACTTTAATTGACAGGGAGTGTCGACCAAAAGTTTACTATTCGGTCGGCGTTTTGTTAATCAAAGTTTACGAGCACTTAAAAATCCTAAGGGAAAAATAGTAAAAGTAGTAATGGAAAAATGAGGGTCGTTATAGTACCTCCCCGTTAATTTAAACTTCGTCCCGAAGTTTCTGATGGACTGCACGGGTGCATCAGCGGTTGAGAAGAGATGGGGATATTTTCGCTTCGTCTGGTCTTCACGTTCCCAGGTATACTCGGGGCCTCTACGTGAATTCCAACGGATTTTGACAATAGGAACTGTTGTCCTGTTTCAAGCGTTTGATCTCACGATCCATAACTTCTACAGGTTCTTCTATGAAGTGCATTTTATTATCAATGCGGAGGTAATTCAAAGGGATAACATGAGTGTCATCCGACTATGTTTCCTTAAAAGGGATTGTGATATTTTAGTCGTACAAGCATTTCAGTAAGTTGGATACACGAAACGTGTTATGAACAATATTGAACTTATTTAAAACCTTGGGCGTTTTATGTCACAACACTAGAGTAGACGAACAAAGACGAGTTTGTGGAGATCACAACCATGAAATTTGATGCATGGCTTATGTTTACTATAGTTGGTATTAACTTTTAATTCTGGAAGGTAACCTTAGACATGATACCTTTGGTTTTTAGGAAATGTCAAATGTGAATAAATGAATTGAGATACAAGCTGAGGAGTCACTTATCAGGCTTATGTGGAAGGAAATACATAATTACTAAAATGCCCTCAGAATAGTTTGAAAGATTGACGAAAGATTATAATACATGCGAACTTATCCTTGGAAAGAGTTTTTGAAAGCACATTTGCATAATGTATCTATAGATATATGTTGAAACAGAGGTCAAAACTTGACTAGGATAACATCTAGTTGTAACTAGGGAGGAAGAAATTTTTAGTGTAAACACATAAACACCATAATCGTTTAAGGTAACTGTGATGACCCGGAAATTTCTGACCAAATTTAAACTTAATCTTTGTATGATTAACATTTTCGACACGATAACCAAAGTCTATGAAGTGGAATCTCAAAATTTTGAACTATTCAATTACCCTTCGATTGTTCTCAACGATTCGTGAACAATTATATGTAAATAGATACATATACTATAACTTGAAAACGTAACAAAGTGTTGAGTATATGATACTGTGAATTAAAATTTATTGGTTTGATTACCTGATCGACATATTTAACTACGGAGATAAAAGATTATGCAAAACGATTGAATTAAGATATTTATTGAATCCCTTACGGATTATAATATTATTACGAGTCTCTGTTGTGAGGTCCACGTTGATTTAAGAAATCGTTCATTTTTAACGATATTCGAAATAAATATTAAAGTGTTTGTTTAAATAACGTAATTTGGACACATACAATAATAAGGAATATTAACTGTTGGAATTAGATATGAATAAACTGGCGATATGTATTTTAAAACGTGTTTATTAATATTGAAAATATATATTTAACAATACGATAAAATATAATATTAACTTGGTCATAAAACGAATTGTTATTATATATATATTAACAAATAACGAGAAGATGATTTATAGAAGTAAATGACCAAAACACTCAAAAGTATAAGTTATATCTCGAGTGGTATAGTTTATGGACAATTTAAGACTATATTTTGACAAAGGTACGAGTCGCGAAACGTAATGTACAAGTTTTCTCAGCGTACGAAAGGACGTTCGAAAAACCGGAACCGGGACATAAGTCGAGTGATGATGTACGACTTATCGGAACAAAAAGTACAAGTCAACTATGCATGTGAATTTAATATAATATATAATTAATTATATAAATTAAATATATTATATATATAATTAAATAATATGTCGACAAGCAAGAAAACAAACGAAAGTGAGCTGTCCAGATAGGCCATGCGATCGCATGGCATTTGCACTGAAAGCCCATGCTATTGCATGGGCATCAGATTCAGCAAACATGTATAAAAGCTCGATCGTTTCTTTTTTTTTGATGCATTCCATCCATCTCTCTCTCACACTCTTATATTTATATTTATTATTATTATTATTATTATCATTATTATTATTATTATTATTATTATTATTATTATTATTATTAAGATTAATTATTAAGATTAATATTATTATTAATCTTATTATTATTATTATTATTATCAGTAGTATAATAATTATTAGTATTATACATAAAATACTACGACGAGGTTATGTCTAAACGATTTCAAAAATGGTTTACGAGCAAGCTAGAGCTAAGGAAATTATGGGTTATTGCCAAGGAGGTTATGGGTAATGTTCGGGGGTATATATGAATCAAACCTAGTGTTTATCATCTCCGTTGCGTCTACGTACTTTTCTACAATATTGATTCTCAATATTGATAAGTAAGACTTATATTTTTATCTTTTATATATTAATTGTGTATCCATGTCTAGTGCTCGAGTATATATATTTATACATGCTTGTATGCTAAATTTTATCGCTAAACAGTTTATAATGAATCATGAATTAAATACATATATTACTGGTAAAAGGTATATGATATACATGTTTTTGAAAAGCTAGCGAAAAATCAATAACTTTTCATTTAGATATCGAATAGTTTCGAAGAACGAATCAAAAGATATGGTCAACTGAATTATAATTGACGATAATTGGAATTGCTTTTGAATCTGCAATTAATATTTAAACAACTTGTTTGAAAGGTTGATAAACTGGATTTTTGAATATTACCAGCCGAGTAAATGAATCCTTATATAAAACACGTCTCGTTTGGTTAAGCAACTGTCAAAATTGACTTTTTGAAACGACTTTGGATAACTTTTGTATGTCGATCTCGAGCATTAGGATTGTGATACACTATGACCTGACCTAGATTGATAGACATTTATTGACCAACATATGTTCTCTAGGTTGAAATCTACGATTATTTGATTTCCGAGTTTCAGTCACATTACGATGAACAACTTTATGTGCTGCTAAGGTGAGTTTCATTTGCTCCTTTTTTAATTGCTTTTGCATATATATTTTTGGGCTGAGAATACATGCACTTTATTTTAAACGCAATGGATACAAGTACATACTAAATTCTACACTGAGTTTGAACCGAAAATCCCTTAGCTTTGGTAACTAGTAACTGCCAGTTATAAGAACTGGTGGGCGCGAGTAGTAGTATATGGATCCATAGGGCTTGATATCCCCGTCCGAGCTAGAGCGCTAGCCTTTTAACGGACGTATGTTATTTGAGAAGCGTACACGTTGGTTTGCGTGTACTATTAAGATGATTATACAAAGGGTACAAATTATATATACGTTAAGTTTAGTTACCAGGGTGCTCAATCTTGTAGAATATTTTGATAAACGTTTCTGGATGAAACAACTGAAATCTTGTGATCCACTTTTATATACAGATTATGCGAAACACTAAAACTATGAACTCACCAATCTTTGTGTTGACACTTGTTAGCATGTTTATTCTCAGGTTTCCTAGAAGTCTTCCGCTGTTTGCTTATATGTGATACAAGCTATGTGCATGGAGTCTTGCATGCTTTATTCAAGAAAACGTTGCATTCACAAAACCATCATCATGTATCCATTTTGACTGCATTGTCAACGGAAGTATTATTGTAAACTATTATTTACGGTAATTGTCTATATGTAGAAATCATCAGATGTCGAAAACCTTAGAATTAAATATTCATTTATGGTATGCCTTTTCAAAAGAATGCAATATTTACAAAACGTATCATATAGAGGTCAAATACCTCGCAATGAAATCAATGAATGACGTGTTCGTCCATATAGATTTGGAGCGATCGTCACAGTTGGTATCAGAGCGTTGGTCCTAGCGAACCAGGTCTTGCATGAGTGTGTCTAACTAATAGTTGTTAGGATGCATTAGTAAGTCTGGACTTCGACCGTGTCTGCATGTCAAAAGTTTTGCTTATCATTTTTTGTCGGAAATTACCTACTTATCATTCCTAGTCTAGATACGTTTTACTGCATTGATTGCATGAATAGCGTATAGACAAAATTCATATCTTAGCGTATCTGTTACTGTAAACTTTTCCTGACATCTTCCGAAAATTTCTCCGTGATTTATGGAATTTGATATTATATATACATATGTAAATTATGTATTGAAGAATACCAAACTACATTCTATAATTTAATTCATACAAAAAAAAAAAATCATCTCCCTAATTATACAAGATGGATCCCGTATCTAGTTCAAATTCCTTAAACTCTGACAGCTATTCCGATATGGATATTCACCTGAATTCCGAAGACAGTGTAACCGGAATGGATCAACCAATTAGCCATCATCTATTCTGGATGAATTGGGGATGGGTTCGTAGCCTACTTAATTATTGGAGACAAGAAGAAGGCGATCCCTTCCATCCACCACATTGCCCTCTTGGCGAAGAACCTGAAGCACTTACCGGCGAACCTGTTTGTAATACCATTTTCTCTCTCATCTCTAGAATATCTCGTCATGATCATATACTCTCTCAAATTCTGGATCTTATTCATCCGCTCGTCCGAACCGCCAATCATCCCGGTGTAGTAGAAGAAGTCAACGAGCTTCGCGCTCGGGTAGTGGCTTTGGAGAATATGGTGCAAAGGTTACAAGCACCAGCAGAATCTCCGGCATCAACAGTACCACCGACAACAACACCAACAGTACCATTACCACCACCAACAACATCCGCACCGCAAGCCTCAACATCACAATATGTACCTTGAACATCAACGTCATACGCATCGTAGTTACCAAGAAATACCAGCAACAATAACCGATGAAGTATTAACTTATTTCCCCTGAAGAAATTTAATGTATATTTAATATATATGAATTTTGAAATCAAAATAAATCTTTTCGTACTAAGCTATTACGTGTGAATCTTAACTGGTAGGTACTACTCGGTTAGTTCATATTACTAATATGCAATGATGTACATCCTTCGTTAACAACTTAACCATTGTTAACTACAATCTCTGTTTCAACTTAATGAATTCCATTTCATAATAAACTAAGTGTATTATTCAATTACATAATTGATTTTACATTTTCATTTTCGAAGTACTCGAAACTTTTCAGAAAACATCATCTGTGCCTTGTAAGGTTCACAAAGATTCCACAAGCATCAACATCCTTCACCGAGAAATAAGAATAAATAATGGAGTATCGATTACATTAGCGAAATACTCCGCAAAGATTATGTAATCTTTAATGTTTTAGAGATTAATCATTTCTAAGTCAAGTCGAAAATCAAATGAGCTTAATATGATATTAACTCATTAAATCTGTATTAGATTTAAAAAAATATATACATACATATATTTTCATAAAGACGATAATAAAAAAAAATTTCTTTTGTACAAAGTATTAATTGTGAAATCTTTAACGGGTAGGTACTACTCGAGAAATATTTAAGTTCACAATTAATATGTTACACTGTACATTCTTCAATTTTGATTCAAAAATCATTAACTATACTCACTATCTTCACAATGATACACAATCATTTCATACAAATTCAATCACATATTCTGATATCGACGGATCAGAATCCAAGCCATAACTCTGAACCGGTGACATCATTCTTAGATCTCTACATCTTTCAAAGCTATACTTTGACTTCAAAACTATGCAAGATCCTTTAGCATTGTTTTTACCGAAAATAACCTTGCAATTCCTTTTTAAAGTATCCAGTATTATCAACCATTCAACCAGTCAACGACGACCTTTCAGACTTGTAATTTTGGCATATACGTTTTCGTTACTGGGGAACCTTTCATGTTCCACCACATTAGCAGTAAATTTACCAACAACTTCATTGATCTTTGACCTTCCGAAAAATTCTTATACTCATTGAAACCGTATCATGTACTCATTCACATCTTGTAACGGCAATTGCCATACCAACTATCGGGAATTAGCAATCAGTATTTTGAAATCTTGTAGCACGTCTACGCCAACAGTTATATGTGTACATATAACGTCTACCTCCTGGACTTACATACTTCGAATGTGAAGTTTCCAAAAAACACCCCAAACTACGAAACTAGTTCTCCGAATTTTGGAAAAATGTTGATGAAGCAGCAAAAACTGTAAACGACCTTAACAGTCAAAAGTTTGATGATAAAGAATAGTATGGTGGTAAAGCTGAGAAAAAGAGAAAGTTTGGAACTGGAAAACGGATTGAGCAAAGTATGAAAGAGGTTGTGGATAAATCACAAGGACGAAACCTGTCTTCAAAGAATCCAAATGATTCAGTATCTGCTAAAGCCATTAACGAATACCTTGCTTCCGAATCTAAACCCTTGCGGACAATATTCTTCATCATCCTCTGATATTAGAAATTCTAAGATATCATCGTATCTTTCATTATAAATATCCTCCATATTTCTGGAGATAATTTCATAATCATTCTTATCAAAAATCAATTTTCTCTTTACGATATCTGTGTTACACCTTAAAAGAAACTATTTTAGTTTCTAAATTCTGAAACTTTCAAGTTTAAAATATAAATGTTTTGAAGTAATGTTGGGAATTGAAGCATGAGTTAATATAATATAATGACACTTGATCAACGTGATTATATTACAGTAAGTCATGCTGAGTTTCTAATGGAACGTGATAAAGGTTCACATATCATACCCTCATCATGAACCATGTTACATAACTCTTTCATTCTATATAATCTCTAAAAATATCAAGAAAATATTTTCTTAATGATTCGGTCTTTTTCGAGGTATTCTGGTAATTTGACAAGTCAGATTGTGCTATTACCATTTCTTTCTTAGAACATTAGTTATGTTCATCTGAAACTTCATACCTACGAATTCTGGACCATTATCCGCTTGACTTAAGGTCGGGAAGAGAAAACGAAAGCATGAAGCTCCGAAATATAATGGAGAATATAAAGCCCGATAACAACCCCGAAATTACAAACTGTGTATATCAATGCGTATAGCAATATAAAGACACGGGAGAATGAAAAACACTATAACCCCAAGATAATAGTAGAAGAAAATAACTTCCTCTGGTGGCAGATGAAAAAGAAGAATGAAGGATACGATAGCCAGGAAAATATCAAGAATCAGAACTGGATTAAGCATTTTCACAATCTATTGGGATGTATGAAATAATAAAGAAGATTATAGGAGTGTTGAAAATAAATGAAACGGAAGAGGTCAATTTATAGCAAAATATCGGACGCAGCAATAGAGGCAGGTTACGCATTTAATCAAAGAAAATCCTAATTTCCGCAAATTCTGAAAAAATCAAATCTTATTTAAATTATGAAGATTTTCTATTCCTTAAAATCCGAAAATCAATCGTTACTACATCAAGAGATAAGACGCATCTCTATTCTTCATTTCACTTGATTACGATAACTTATCTCATACGCTTCGAGTAATTGGATTATTTTATCCATATTATTCAAACATAGATAAAACTCTATTATCAACTAATATTCGTCATTAAAACATTTTTATTGTTAGCCATGACGACCTCACTCAAATTTCGGGACGAAATTTATTTAACGGGTAGGTACTGTGATGACCCGGAAATTTCTGACCAAATTTAAACTTAATCTTTGTATGATTAACATTTCCGACACGATAACCAAAGTCTATGAAGTTGAATCTCAAAATTTTGAACTATTCAATTACCCTTCGATTGTTCTCAACGATTCGTGAACAATTATATGTAAATAGATACATATACTATAACTTGAAAACGTAACAAAGTGTTGAGTATATGATACTGTGAATTAAAATTTATTGGTTTGATTACCTGATCGACATATTTAACTACGGAGATAAAAGATTATGCAAAACGATTGAATTAAGATATTTATTGAATCCCTTACGGATTATAATATTATTACGAGTCTCTGTTGTGAGGTCCACGTTGATTTAAGAAATCGTTCATTTTTAACGATATTCGAAATAAATATTAAAGTGTTTGTTTAAATAACGTAATTTGGATACATACAATAATAAGGAATATTAACTGTTGGAATTAGATATGAATAAACTTGCGATATGTATTTTAAAACGTGCTTATTAATATTGAAAATATATATTTAACAATACGATAAAATATAATATTAACTTGGTCATAAAACGAATTGTTATTATATATATATTAACAAATAACGAGAAGATGATTTATAGAAGTAAATGACCAAAACACTCAAAAGTATAAGTTATATCTCGAGTGGTATAGTTTATGGACAATTTAAGACTATATTTTGACAAAGGTACGAGTCGCGAAACGTAATGTACAAGTTTTCTCAGCGTACGAAAGGACGTTCGAAAAACCGGAACCGGGACATAAGTCGAGTGATGATGTACGACTTATCAGAACAAAAAGTACAAGTCAACTATGCATGTGAATTTAATATAATATATAATTAATTATATAAATTAAATATATTATATATATAATTAAATAATATGTCGACAAGCAAGAAAACAAACGAAAGTGAGCTGTCCAGATAGGCCATGCGATCGCATGGCATTTGCACTGAAAGCTCATGCGATTGCATGGGCATCAGATTCAGCAAACATGTATAAAAGCTCGATCGTTTCTGTTTTTTTGATGCATTCCATCCATCTCTCTCTCACACTCTTATATTTATATTTATATTTATTATTATTATTATTATTATTATTATTATTATTATTATTATTATTATTATTATTATTATTATTATTATTATTATTATTATTATTATTATTATTATTATTAAGATTAATTATTAAGATTAATCTTATTATTAATCTTATTATTATTATTATTATCAGTAGTATAATAATTATTAGTATTATACATAAAATACTACGACGAGGTTATGTCTAAACGATTTCAAAAATGGTTTACGAGCAAGCTAGAGCTAAGGAAATTATGGGTTATTGCCAAGGAGGTTATGTTTAATGTTCGGGGGTATATATGAATCAAACCTAGTGTTTATCATCTCCGTTGCGTCTACGTACTTTTCTACAATATTGATTCTCAATATTGATACGTAAGACTTATATTTTTATCTTTTATATATTAATTGTGTATCCATGTCTAGTGCTCGAGTATATATATTTATACATGCTTGTATGCTAAATTTTATCGCTAAACAGTTTATAATGAATCATGAATTAAATACATATATTACTGGTAAAAGGTATATGATATACATGTTTTTGGAAAGCTAGCGAAAAATCAATAACTTTTCATTTAGATATCGAATAGTTTCGAAGAACGAATCAAAAGATATGGTCAACTGAATTATAATTGACGATAATTGGAATTGCTTTTGAATCTGCAATTAATATTTAAACAACTTGTTTGTAAGGTTGATAAACTGGATTTTTGAATATTACCATCCGAGTAAATGAATCCTTATATAAAACACGTCTCGTTTGGTTAAGCAACTGTCAAAATTGACTTTTTGAAACGACTTTGGATAACTTTTGTATGTCGATCTCGAGCATTAGGATTGTGATACACTATGACCTGACCTAGCTTGATAGACATTTATTGACCAACATATGTTCTCTAGGTTGAAATCTACGATTATTTGATTTCCGAGTTTCGGTCACATTACGATGAACAACTTTATGTGTTGCTAAGGTGAGTTTCATTTGCTCCTTTTTTAATTGCTTTTGCATATATATTTTTGGGCTGAGAATACATGCACTTTATTTTAAACGCAATGGATACAAGTACATACTAAATTCTACACTGAGTTTGAACCGAAAATCCCTTAGCTTTGGTAACTAGTAACTGCCAGTTATAAGAACTGGTGGGCGCGAGTAGTAGTATATGGATCCATAGGGCTTGATATCCCCGTCCGAGCTAGAGCGCTAGCCTTTTAACGGACGTATGCTATTTGAGAAGTGTACACGTTGGTTTGCGTGTACTATTAAGATGATTATACAAAGGGTACAAATTATATATACGTTAAGTTTAGTTACCAGGGTGCTCAATCTTGTAGAATATTTTGATAAACGTTTCTGGATGAAACAACTGAAATCTTGTGATCCACTTTTATATACAGATTATGCGAAACACTAAAACTATGAACTCACCAATCTTTGTGTTGACACTTGTTAGCATGTTTATTCTCAGGTTCCCTAGAAGTCTTCCGCTGTTTGCTTATATGTGATACAAGCTATGTGCATGGAGTCTTGCATGCTTTATTCAAGAAAACGTTGCATTCACAAAACCATCATCATGTATCCATTTTGACTGCATTGTCAACGGAAGTATTATTGTAAACTATTATTTACGGTAATTGTCTATATGTAGAAATCATCAGATGTCGAAAACCTTAGAATTAAATATTCATTTATGGTATGCCTTTTCAAAAGAATGCAATGTTTACAAAACGTATCATATAGAGGTCAAATACCTCGCAATGAAATCAATGAATGACGTGTTCGTCCATATGGATTTGGAGCGATCGTCACAGTAACTCCTTTAGAGAGGATAGCGAGGATCATAAATTATATTTCTGATAGGAAACCGCACGAAAGGTGTGATCTCTTGATGAGAAAGACGTTCTCTCACCTATGGCGAGTCGATCTATCATTCACTTATGAGTTTAAGTGCAGATGAAAAGAAATATGAATCATTGGCTACAAAGAATAGTTTACACCGGGTGAGGAAATATCTGAAAAATGCTTTCTTGTGCCAAAAAGATTTTAAATCATAGAATTGACTTTTTACGAGGTTGCTGTGGTTTAGACGTGAGACATCAGAAGTAAAATCTTCTCAACGGTCAACCTTACAAGGAAAAGTTACTGAGAAAATAGAGTTTTGAATGATGAACTCAATGGTAAGTTTCGAAGAGCAAGAGGAATTGTGATTACTACGTGGTGTAGAATAATACAAAATTTTTTATATAAACAAGCAATGAAAATTTTATAGAAGTTCGAGTCGTTTAAGGTGACAATTTAAAAATGAATGAAGTTCTTAGTAAAACTAGAGTTATGTACAATATGTACTATTTTAAGTAAAATATCTTTTGAATAAAAGAATTGATTTGAAAAAGTGAGAGTATAATTTTATATGTACTAGTCAAAATAAATAAAGGTAAATTTTATTTACTTTATTATATAAATATATACAATTTATAAAATTTGCACGAATGACAGTAAATAAATTTATTTTATAAAAATTTGGAGAGGATCGCACAGTAAAACAATGTGTGTAAAATTTTGGGACACAGAATTTTCATATTTCCGAGGTTACGAGTTGGAGAAAGACTAAGAAAATCGAGTGAAGGACCTTGAAAATTCCGGGTGATATTTGAGCAAAAATGTTACGAGGAAATGATAACTACTGAATTTTAGTGTGGTTGATGACTAATATAAGTTCTTAAAATTCAAAATGTTCATGTGTGAAGCTATTGTTGTCAAGTGAGATATGTTGTGATAGAGTTTGAGAACGTGATAGTGAATGTGGTGTTTATAATATCTTCGTTTGAATATTCAAATGAAAATCTTGCGAGTGGTTGTCACTTATCTTCGACGGATTTCCTAATGGGTTTATCAAAATCTACACTAGGAGCGTAATTGCAGATATCAGGAGGCATGCTTCGAAGAAGTTTCGGGAGGTGTCGCTTCTAGGTCACTCGTGAACATGCATCCCTCCTTCCAGTGGGGATGTGATAATTAAGCGTCAAAGAGATAGGTTGTTTAAGAAAGAACGAATGCAAAGCTTTACAACTTTTATGTCATAGGAGTATTTATTAATCTACTCATGGGTATGAGATAGATAGTTTGATCGTAACGATCTCTTCATATATCTATAAATCAGATGATAATTACCCTTCATGTAATAACATTGAGATTTTTGAATGAATGGCTTGGAAATTTTTCTTTGATTCACTTTCTATTCCATATGTCATGATATTGGAATTTCTATATGAATTACCGTAATATAATCACGTTGGTCGGGAGTCATTATATTTCACTAATTCATATTTCCATTTCAATATCACTCCACAAGGTCAGGATATGTGATCAAACTTAGATAGTTGACGTTGGAATGTTGAGTCATGAGTGACATCCCTTCGCGTGAGTCAAGAATACTTTGAATCACAATGGCGAAGTCAGGTCATAAGATATATATGGATATGATAACAATCACATACTAACCGATCCTTTAGAGTCGGGATCAGGAAAAATGATACGGTTTTGGCTTGATATCCTTAGGAAAAGATACAGAATATCATTAGAGGTAAAATCATGTGGTAAGATGAATTGGCAGTATAAAGATTAAAGGAAAGCGCTTAAAACTAAGGCAGGAAAGGTTATAGTCCTAAAGGTTACTAAGGCACCCTAACTAACACGTAAGGCACACATAATATGCAATCCTGGTTCTCTATAACAAACCGGGCTCTGATACCACTCTGTCATACCCCCAAATAGGGCCGGGGAAAATATGACTTCACAATATCACAACACAAGTATGTATAAACGAGAACGACTCTATATGAGATGTTTTTAATATAAACTAATGTATTTAAAACAGCAGAAGGTAATAAGTCGTTACAATTGTAAATTCGATATGTAAATGTAACTTAAATGTTTTAATGCAAAAATATGAATGTATAAATGCGGACTCCAAAAGTAGCAAAGTCCAAATAGCAAGTAATCTTTAGCAATATTCACCTGAGACAAAACATGCTTAAAGTGTCAACCAAAATGGTTGAGTGAACAACATAGGTTTAGTAATTATAACAAGTTTTTAGACCACAAGATTTAGTTATAAAGATTAATCAGTTTGTTAGTATTGCTGAGGTATATGATATCAAAATTAACCATAAGTTACCCTAAACACATCACGTTTGTGTCATTGAATCATTATTATGTATCCATTGACCAGCGGTCATCCGGATAGAGACGTCACTCTCAATAGCGCTACTCACAAAAACTAAGCTTGCCAAAATTCCAGTAACTAATGATATCATGGCATGGATTTAGCATGAATCAAAGCATGTTAGCACAGTTTGAACTAATCAAATTAAAGTTTGAGTACTTACGTCTAATCGTAAAACAGTTTAAAAGCAAGCATGTGTCTCACCCCAAAGTTATAAAACAGTTAAGAAATAGTAAAAGAGGGGCTATGAAGTTCACCTTAGTAGCAGGTAGATATTCCACGCAAGTAGTAAGAACGGAGTATGTAATCGGAGATCTCAACCTATAGATATAATGTTTAATTAGTTAATGTCTAATAGACATAAGTTTGTTTATTAATATAGTAAACTATATTAACAGTGACCATTTTCTCGAGAAAAGTTACCATTTCTCAAAAGTTTCTATATTTGGAAACCTACTATTTATGGAATGCTTCCAATTATAGTAAGCTTCTAATATAAGAAGTTCGGGTTATAACTCTTAACAAAGATGTTGTACAATCTCGCCCAAACTTCGTTACTAACATGCAAGTCACTCGAATGATCTATTGTTACCGAGCGGCCCAGGATCTCTTGACCAGAATCTAAGTCATGGCATTCGAGATCCACAAGCATCCCATAATGGTACCAAGGATCACCCTAGGCCACAAGTAGTTTGTGATGTTTGTAGTCTTTGTATGCTATCTTTAATTATAACCTTCACGTTAATAGTGTATACACTTAACAAGTTATTAATGTACTTATTAGTTATATATATATATATATATATATATATATATATATATATATATATATATATATATATATATATATAAGTAATAATATATTTAGTGTAATTAAGTGTTACCATGTAGACAGGTGTATAAGTTATATTAATAATATTATTATCTAATTAATCACCCATTATGTAATCTTATCATTATGTGTTACATATATTAATATACACCTATGTGATACATATATATATTCTTTATTATTATTATACATATATGTGTTTATAACTATATGATATATGTATATATTATATGAAAGGTTTATATATATTCATTAATGTAAAGGTGGTACACATATATATATAATTATTACTTTTCTTTTCATGTTTTACTTATCCTAATATACTTACACAATACACCCATACATACACACACACACACGTACATATACATACATATACACGTATGTATATACTCGCATATATACACACACATATACCTACAATATATACATGCACATACGTCCGTATGCATGCATGCATGTACATCATGATCATTATAACTTATTAATCTATAAAACCATAACTTTTTATCATAATCATAACCTAATAACCTTTATCACCATCACATAAAATCATAATTTTTTTCATATTCAATCCATAAATCATGCTTAATCATACTTATTAACTAGTTTCTTATCAATTTAAAATCCTTATCTACATTACTAGCAACTAAAACTCATTAACCAACTTTTATTAATTCTCTTTAACCTTGTTCATAATACTTCATGATCAATACATAATTCGTAATACTTAATCACATTTATCAACCCTAATCTTTCCTTATAATAACTAATCATATTAATTTCCTAACTTATTCATAATCATAAGCTTTGAACATATTCAAAAACACCATTCTTATTTATAATACAACCTCATAACATAATAGAATTGAAACAATCAATAAGTATTATTAGTTTATAGTTTTAGTGATACCTTAGGTGTGATTTTAAGCTAGAAAAGATGGCGGTTTTGATGGTGACAGGAACCGAACAGCCGCAGCCCGAAATAGTAGCAAAAGTCGATCAAAAGAGGTGGTCTTGATGGCGGTTTAATGATGGACAGAAACAACAAAAACTCAGCAGCGGTAGCTCATTTTGGGCTAGTTTTTGGGGCTGTTTGGATGCGCAACAATAGCAGCAAAACTGCAGGTGAATGGTGGTGATCGGTGAATCTTTTGGGGTGGTTGTGGTGGTCTAACACAGCAGCAAATAGGCTGTAGGTTTGGGGTGTTTTGGGCTGCAAAAACATAGCAGAAAGTGGCGATGAAGGGCTACAGAAACAACAGATAAGTGGTAGTTATGGGTGGCCGTTTTGAGGTGTTTTGTGGCGGGTTTTGGGGCTGTAGAATCACAGTAGGATGGCGGTGGTGATGGCTGCAAAAACACAGCTGCAAGTGGCATGTTTTGGACTGAAAAAGGGTGGCGACAGGTGTAGTGACCCGAACTTTTCCATGTTTATATATATATTAAATGAAATTGTTATTTACATGATTAAGTGTTTCCAACATGTTAAGCAATCAAACTTGTTAAGACTTGATTAATTAAAATAGGTTTCATATAGACAATTGACCACCCAAGTTGATCGGTGATTCACGAACGTTAAAACTTGTAAAAACTATACGATGACATATATATGGTTATATATATAGTTAACATGATTTTATTATAAGTATGTATCTCATTAGGTATTTTAACAATGAGTTATATACATAAAAATGAGACTATTAATTTAAGAAACTCGAAAACGATATATATAACGATTATCGTTATAACAACGTCTTACTAGGTACATATGAATCAAATTAAGATATTGATGCACTTGGTTAATTATGTTAAATGATAAGTAAATATATTATTAAGTGTATAAACAATGAAATACATATGTAAAAATAAGACTACTAACTTAATGATTTCGAAACGAGACATATATGTAACGATTATCGTTGTAACGACATTTAACTGTATATATATATCATAATAAGATATATTATATATCATAATATCATGATAATATAACAATTTAACATCTCATTTGTTATAATAAACAATGGGTTAACAACATTTAACAAGACCGTTAACCTAAAGGTCTCAAAAACACTTACATGTAACGACTAACAATGACTTAACGACTCAGTTAAAATGTATATACATGTAGTGTTTTAATATGTATTCATACACTTTTGAAAGACTTCAAGACACTTATCAAAATACTTCTACTTAACAAAAATTCTTACAATTACATCCTCGTTCAGTTTCATCAACAATTCTACTCGTATGCACCCATATTCGTACTCGTACAATACACAGCTTTTAGATGTATGTACTATTGGTATATACACTCCAATGATCAGCTATTAGCAGCCCATGTGAGTCACCTAACACATGTGGGAACCATCATTTGGCAACTAGCATGAAATATCTCATAAAATTACAAAAATATGAGTAATCATTCATGACTTATTTACATGAAAACAAAATTACATATCCTTTATATCTAATCCATACACCAACGACCAAAAACACCTACAAACACTTTCATTCTTAAATTTTCTTCATCTAATTGATCTCTCTCAAGTTCTAACTTCAAGTTCTAAGTGTTCTTCATAAATTCTACAAGTTCTAGTTACATAAAATCAAGAATACTTTCAAGTTTGCTAGCTCACTTCCAATCTTGTAAGGTGATCATCCAACCTCAAGAAATCTTTGTTTCTTACAGTAGGTTATCATTCTAATACAAGGTGATAATCATATTCAAACTTTAGTTCAATTTCTATAACTATAACAATCTTATTTCAAGTGATGATCTTACTTGAACTTGTTTTCGTGTCATGATTCTGCTTCAAGAACTTCTAGCCATCCAAGGATCCGTTGAAGCTAGATCCATTTTTTTATTTTCCAGTAGGTTTATCTAAGGAACTTAAGGTAGTAATAATGTTCATAACATCATTCGATTCATACATAAAAAGCTATCATATTCGAAGTGGTAAACTAGTAATCACTAGAACATAGTTTAGTTAATTCTAAACTTGTTTGCAAATAAAGTTAATCCTTCTAACTACACTTTTAAAATCAACTATACACATGATCTATATCTATATGATATGCTAACTTAATGATTTAAAACCCGGAAACACGATAAACACCATAAAACCGGATTTACGCCGTCGTAGTTACAACCGGGGGCTGTTTTGGTTTGGATAATTAAAAACTATGAAAAACTTTGATTTAAAAGCTATACTTCTGGGAAAATAATTTTTCTTATGAACATGAAACCATATCCAAAAATCATGGTTAAACTCAAAGTGAAAGTATGTTTTTCAAAACAGTCATCAAGATGTCGTTCTTTCGACGGAAATGACTACCTCTTTCAAAAACGACTTGTAACTTGTATTTCTGACTATAAACCTATACCTTTTCTGTTTAGTTTCATAAAATCAAGTTCAATACAAAACCGTGGCCGCTTAAATCACTCAAAACGGATTAGAAACGAAGAAATGGCGAGCAAAACAAAATTGGTAAAAACTACTCATTTTAGCTACGTGAAAATTGGTAACAAATCTATTCCGACCATAACTTAATCAACTTGTATTGTATATTATGTAATCTTGAGATACCATAGACACGTATACAATATTTCAACCTATCATGTCGACACATCTATATATATTTCGGAACAACCATAGACACTCTATATGTGAATGTTGGAGTTAGCTATACAGGGGTGAGGTTGATTCCAAAATATATATAGTTTGAGTTGTGATCAATACTGAGATATGTATACACTGGGTCGTGGATTGATTCAAGATAATATATATTGATTTATTTCTGTACATCTAACTATGGACAACTAGTTGTAGGTTACTAGCGAGGACAGCTGACTTAATAAACTTAAAACATCAAAATATATTAAAAGTGTTGTAAATATATTTTGAACATACTTTGATATATATGTATATATTGTTATAGGTTCGTGAATCGACTAGTGAACAAGTCTTACTTCCCGACAAAATAAAAAATCTATGAAAGTGAGTTATAGTCCCACTTTTAAAATCTAATATTTTTGGGATGAGAATACATGCAGGTTTTATAAATGATTTACAAAATAGACACAAGTACGTGAAACTACATTCTATGGTTGAATTATCGAAATCGAATATGCCCCTTTTTATTAAGTCTGGTAATCTAAGAATTAGGGAACAGACACCCTAATTGACACGAATCCTAAAAATAGATCTATTGGGCCTAACAAACCCCATCCAAAGTACCGGATGCTTTAGTACTTCGAAATTTATATCATATCCGAAGGGTGTCCCGTAATGATGGGGATATTCTTATATATGCATCTTGTTAATGTCGGTTACCAGGTGTTCACCATATGAATGATTTTTATCTCTATGTATGGGATATGTATTGAAATATGAAATCTTGTGGTCTATTGTTACGATTTGATATATATAGGTGATCATGCATATTTTAACCGTGGGGTTTAATATGCCTGCTCAATACATAAGGAGGGGTTTAAGGATCTTAGAACGTGGCTCTCCGGTCCGGATACCGTGAATAACCCTGGCCGACATGATGATGTCGGCGGGGTGGCCAAGTGATTAAGTCCACCTCTGATAACGGTCGTCGATCAAGAGGCCCCAAATAAGGTCGTAGGTACTAGCTTACGAAAGACTAACTTGTTAGCCTTGAAGAGATGCTGAATGATGCTGTTTTGCGTAATGTATCTCGTGTGCGATAGTTACGTAATATGCCGTGTCTGGTAAATGATGATTAGGGTTGTATTTATAGGCAAACCCTAATTCTAGAACCGTCCCAGATCACGTTAATCTCATCCATAACTGACTCCCCCGAATCACGGATATAATTATGGAAAAGATATTTACTTGACAGCTAAGCAACCGCCGTACCGGGAACAAAGGAATCAGATACAATCTGCATACCGCATAGCGCACACAAGCACACGCATACGCACACTATTAAGCGCCCACATGCATATGAGGTGCGCATGCGGGTTGCGGTATCATTATGTCCCCCCAGTTTGATGTTATATGACGCAAGACACATGACATCAAACTATTAAGCGGAAAAAACAAGAAAACGGCTAGCATTTAATATTCCGCGTGCGCATCGATGCCATTAAATGCCTGTCACAATCGCAAAAGCCCATTCGGCGGACATGACATAAAGTGGCAGTGTGTCAGGCGCGTGCCAACCACGCGCGTACATGTAATCATACCCAACTGGCATCCACGCGCATCAATAAAGTGCTGGCCGTCGATTGCGTAACACGTGTACAGCCACGATCACACCACTCCATCCCATGACTCCCAATCTTCCCTATAAATACCCCATTTTGCAGCTCATTTCCACTTTCCTGCTTCAAGCTTCCTCGTTACGCTGCCAATTTGAATTCCGATCAAAAATCAAACATTCCGGCCACCATTTAAAGGTTAGTATTCATACGATTACTCCTAGAAAATGACTAAAGCTAACGAGACGTATGTAGATAGCGTAGAGTCTGTTATAGAGCAGAAGCACATAGATTACTTAGTGAAACAGTATCCTCCCTTAGCCAAGTACAATCCGGTGCCACCCCTACCCCATCAGCGTGCTCACGAGCCACCGGAGAAGAAAGTGGCCATCTATGAACATGCGTTCAAGCATGGTAACTTTAGGGTTCCTCCCTCTGACTTCTTCTTAGGCGTATTAGATCACTTCAGAGTGGGATTAGGGCAACTACACCCGTATGCCATAGGCAAAATAGTTCTGTTTGAAATGTGGTGTGCCGCAATCGACAGGGTACCGTTGGTTAAAGTTTTCTGTCATCTATACCGCCTAGCCAATCACCACAAATCCTGGTTCACCTTCTTCGCCAGACAAAATTTCACCAAAACCCCAAAGTCGAATGCGGGTAACTGGAAAGAATCTTTCTTTTTCATTGACCAAACTGTAGTTGGTACCGCTTTTCCGCAAACGCTTATATGGTGCGAGAAGGTGGAAAAGGATGTGAACAAAACCCCGGTCCTTGATGATGAGGAAATAAAGCTGTTAGCGGAGTGCGCTAACGCACAGCTAGTGCACCGGTCATACGGGAACGTGATGTTGCGGCTAGGGAAGATATCCGCACACTGGCCCTGGGAGGAAGTGCGTCCAGCCATAGTCGGACCGGATGGAAAGGGTAGGAATAGTATAATCAAGTACTAACAACAGTTTGCTATTTATGTGTTCTAACGCATGCGTGCATGTTTGCAGAGATGAAGATGAAGAGAGTACTAACTGCGGAGGAGATTGCGGGCATCGCCTTCCGCAAACAGAATGTGAACCAGCCGTTAGAGCAGGAGAAGACTGGCGAGAATGCACCTGCCACCTCTGGCAATAAGCGCAAGGCCGCCAAAGCCTCCCAATCCCAACAGAAGAAGAAGAAACTCACTCCCAAACAGAGGGAGGACAAGCGGAACAATAACTTCGTTCCCATCGAACCCCGTTCTGCGGATCTACCTCTCCCATTCTCTGGTAAGAGTTCAGCTTTCGCGCATACCGCACATTTAAGTTTGCATTTATATAACCACTTATTAACACGCAGGGCATGCGGAAGAAACTCATCACACCCCACCGCGGGTCAATCCGGACCTCGAAGCTACTGCCGAGTCAAAGGATAAGACGATACACCTGGACTCCGAGTCCACACCAACCCCGCCACACGGTAGCTTCCGATTGGCAAACATGGCGTAGCTCACCCAGTCATCGGCGGAAAACGCCGCAGAGCAGTCCGCCTTCCTTCAACAAATCTTCCCGGCTGAGTTCCACAACCAACTAGCCGCACTGCCTTTTAATAAGGCGCTCAACGCCTTCGTCCAAAACGGCCTTGTCTTTTTTGGCATGGTTGCAGATCAAGCCCGCCGTTCGACTAACTTGTATCAAGTGGCCCTGCGGAAAGACACAGAGCTAGGGCTGCTGCAAGCGGGGGTTGATCAGGTGAAGAAAGACATGGACGCTGCAGAAGAAGCGCGCAAGGCGGTGGAGTTAACAGCGGCGGAAACCAAAACTGCACTGATTGAAGAGAGAAAGAAAAACCGCGAGCTGGTTGGTGCGGTTGACCAGTCCAAGGGGGAGGCGGAGCGTCTGCGGGTGGAGCTGGAAAGGGTGACGAGGGAAAGGGATGACGCGGTAACCAACCGCGAGCTGGCAGAGGCGGATCTGGCGAAGCTGCGCACTGCACTCCCCACCATTGCGCAAAAGGTGATGGATTCTGGGCCAGTTACCGATAAGTTCAATGCCTATGTTGACGCGGTGAAAGACCACAAAGTCAACAAGGCAGTCTTAGAGGTGATTCAAGCCTGCAGCCTCACACCACCGTACCCTGACGCTGTGCAGAAGAAATTGAAGGAGGGTACGGCTGCGGCATTGCTGGAAGCGGAGAATGCTACCACCACCATTCCTATCCCTCTAATCGATGCGTTTGCAGCGGACCCAAACATGCCGATTGATGGGTTTCTCAAGGAGGATTTTTAGTTTGTGTTTGTGATGGTTTGCGCCGTAAGTAGTATGCTTAGGCAGGCAATTGTAAATGTATTTTTGAGCCCTAAGTCCCGTGTCGGGCAGGCATTTGAAACAATTACCACTTATGTTATAACTTAATTCAATGTATATGTATCTTACTGTTATGCATGCGTAGTTTGTTTGTTTATATATCGCGAATCAAAACAAAAGGTGAACCGCATGCCCATGCGCATAGTTAACCAAAACTCATGCGTATGCGGGTATTACTGCATAAAATAAACCAATACTTTAACAATTACCCTTTAATAATTTAGACTCGAAAGCTACTGCGTTATCGCTTTGTCATGTACTAGAGGTGCACTATAGCTGTATGGTAAGCAACGCAACTAAAAACAAGCCAATGTTTTTATGCTTTGAATTCCTCAAGCAAACCAATGCGAGAGTAATTACGCATAAGCAAACCAATGCTTGTAATTTTTTAAGTCGACTTTGCAGCCATCTAGTCTGCGTGGCGCTTGGCTAGGGGAAAACCAATTCCCTTTACCTGCCGTTAGCGTCTAGCCTTGTAACCAAACAGGCTTCTGCCGCACGGGGGCTAGAGGACACCCCTTAAGTAGGCAGGAACCGCATACAAAAAAGATTTAAACAACAAAAGTATGCGCGAGTAAATATTTAATTGGCATTAATCACAATTACAACCGCGACGCATCCAAACGGTCGGAAAATACATAGAAAAAATAATGTGCTACAATAAACTGGAGTGATTAGGTCCACCTAGCTACATATAACATTTTTTCAATAACGTCGCATGCCAAGTGCGTTTCACAGGTTTTCCATCTAATGTCTCGAGATGGTACGCCCCAGTATTGTTTGCCTTCGCTACCCTGTATGGACCTTCCCAACGGGGGCCCAGTTTCCCAGTATCCTCCGCGTGACTTGCGTCGTTCTGACGCCAAACCAAGTCACCGCACTTGTAAGAGCGCGAACGCACACGCTGATTATAGTACTTTGCAATTTTTTGCTTGTTATTTGCTTCGTTGACAGCCGCAGAGAGTCTGCGCTCTTCCAGCAAATTAAGATTTTCCCGCAAAGCTTCAGAGTTATTTTGCTCATCAAAATTTTGTATGCGGAACGTTGGTACCCTAATTTCTGCGGGTACAACAGCTTCTGATCCATAGACCAAACTGAACGGGGTCTCACCAGTGCTTGCTTTGGGTGTTGTTCTATGCGCCCATAAAACCTTCGGTAGTTCATCCACCCAACCAACGCGACCATGACCCAACCTAGCTTTGATTCCAGCTACTATATCCCGGTTGGTGACTTCGCACTGGCCATTCACCTACGGATGCGCAACAGATGTAAAAGTTTGCTTAATATTAAGCTCCGCGCACCAGCTGCGAAAAGGGTCACCCGCGAACTGCGTACCGTTATCGCTAACAATTTCGTTTGGTATACCAAATCGACAGACGATGTCTTCCCATACAAAATTTCGCACCCTTTTTCCTGAGATTGCTGCCAGCGGTCTCGCTTCGACCCACTTTGTGAAATAGTCGATTGCAACAATCAAGAATTTGATGTTTCCTCGGCCTTTTGGGAATGGTCCGACTATGTCGATTGCCCATTTGCAGAATGGCCACGGTGAGGAGACTGGTATCATTGGATGCGCAGGTGCTCTGCTAATAGGTGCATGCATTTGGCATGATTCACATTGCTTAACTATGCGCGCAGTATCCGCGTACATGGTGGGCCAATAATATCCTAGCCGCATTGTTTTTGACACAATGGACCTGTGCCCCGAATGGAGTGCGCATGCACCTTCATGCACCTCGCGTACAACTTCCTCTGCCTCTTTCGGGCCAATGCACCTTAAGTGCGGTCCCAAATAATTCTTTTGATATAGGATGTCACCCTCAAGGGCATACAGCGGTGCCTTAACGCGGACTTTCTTTGCATCAGCGGAATCCGCAGGAGAAGTGCCATCCCGCAGAAAAGCCACAATGGGCGTCATCCATGTTGAGTTTGATTCCTCAACTGGTGCCACTAAAGGCATCATAACAATGGATTTCGCATTGAGTTCTTCTATTAGAACTTTCTTTCCCATATGATCAAAAGCCAAGGCAGCCAGTTTGCTTAGCGCATCCGCCTTCTTATTTTGCCCACACATTACGTGGGAGATTTGAAAAGCTTCAAATTGGTCAGCGAGGTTGTGAACAAGCGATAGATACTGCTGCATGGCTATGTCATGCGCTTCGAAATCTCCACTGACCTGACTGCATACTAGCTTTGAATCCACATATGCGTGCAAAATTTTAACATTTAACCTATGCGCAATGCGCATACCTGCTAACAGAGCCTCATACTCTGCTTCGTTGTTCATAACAGCAAAATTAAACCGCAGTGCGTATGTATGCTCTTTGCCATCTGGGCCTGTTAAAATTATACCCGCAGTCGTTAAGTTTCTGCGATATAAATAAAGCATGTAAATTAATGGATTACCTTTCCGCGATCCGTGATGAGGACTGAGCTGACAGCTTCCTTCGATGCCGCGAGGTACAGTGTTAGCGTTTCTCCTGATACTGGCGCAGTAAGTGTTGGTAATTCTGCAAGCACCTTTTTCATCTCCTGAAAGGCTGATTCTGCTTCCTGAGTCCATACGAAGTCTTTTTTCTTCAAACAATTTTTCAAAGTATTGAAGAATGGTAACTGTCGTTCTGCGGCTTTCGACAGAAACCGCGTAATAGCCGCAAGCTTCCCTGTTAGACTCTGTACATCTTTCTTTGTCTTCGGAGACGGCAAATTATCAATGGCTTCAATCTTTTTGGGATTGGCCTTGATACCCCACGCTGTCACCACATGACCTAAAAACTTGCCTTCCTCTTCCCCAAAACTACATTTAAGCGGGTTAAGCTTCATGTTGATCCTGTGCAAAGATGCAAACGTTTCTAGGGTGTCCGTGAGCATGTCTTCTTCGGTGTTACTTTTAATTACCAAGTCGTCGACGTACGCTTCAAGATTTCTACCGATTTGGTGCTTGAATGCTGCGTCAATTACACGCTGATAGGTCGCGCCAGCATTCTTTAAACCGAAAGGCATCTTCGTGTAACAATAAATACCCTGTGGCGTATGAAAAGCAGTCTTGTCCTCATCTTCCGCAGCCATTAAGATTTGGTGATAACCCTTGTATGCGTCCAGAAAACACTTGTACCTAAATCCCGATAGTGATTCTACCTTTCAGTCTATCTCCGGGAGAGGGTAATTGTCCTTGGGACATGCCTTATTAATATCTTTGAAATCAACGCACATCCTCCAGTTACCGTCAGCCTTTTTTACCAATACAGGATTTGCAACCCATGTCTGATAACGCACTTGCCACAGAATGCTTGCTTTGACAAGGTTGTCCACCTCTGCGCACAACCAATCACTGCGGTCTAGAGCCATATGCCGCTTCTTTTGCCTAACGGGTGTCAATGATGGATTAACATTTAACTTATGTTCCGCAATATCACGCGGAACCCCAGTCATGTCTGACTCACGCCACGCGAAAACATCTGCGTTTGCGGACAAAATTCCATGCAATTTGGCCTTTGTTTCGGCTGACAAGCCTGCGCCGATTTTAATTCGCTTATCCGAATGCAAGCGATTTGCTATGACTGCACAATTTTCCAGTTGTTCTCCCACACTAGGAGTACTTATAGGCGCAACTGAGCCACACAACTCGGTTGTTTGATGTGACGCAACCGTGGCAACGCCTCCTACTGTGGGAAACTTGATCAAACCATGCACTACCGATGGTATGATGTTGAAACGCCGTATGAAGTTTCTCCCTAGCAGTGCGTTATATCGTGAAGTTGAACGAACCACATAAAAATTGACCAATTCATGCCTGATCATCTGCGGGTTCCTGTCATCCGCAAGCTCTACCATTAATTCTATTCGGCCTAGCGGCCACGAGTTTTCTCCGGAAAACCCTGATAACGTAATATCAGGCTGGCGTAACTGCGCTTTGACTTCTGCCGGAAGGAAACGATAACAATGCTCATACATAATATCGACACCACTGCCAGTGTCAACATGCATGCGCTTAACCTGGATTCCGCAATCAGGGATGCTACACTTGATGATAATGGGCTCATTAATAGAATCAATTGACATTACAGGAGGGAAAGTGATTGGGAGAAGCTCCCAATCTTGGTGATCATTGTACTTTCTCCACTGGCTGATTTTCTCTGCGTCAACCATGTTAATGGTTAAGTCGGCATTTTTCGCTTTGTCAACTTTCTGCCACGCGAAAGTCTTAGACTTCGAAGCCTCTTCTGCGGCCTTTCCCTTGTCCTTTTTAGGTGGTTTTAGATGATCCAATTTGCCCGTGCGAAGCGCCTCCAGAACCCGTTCCATCAAGTTTTTACACCGATTGGTGTCGTGACCATAATCGTCATGAAATTCACAATACTTTGTTTTGTCCCGCTTACCAAATTCCGTAAGCGGAGTTGGGACCGCAAAGGTCGCGCACACCGGTTCGGTTGCCAAAATTTCTTTTGGCGTTTTGGACAAACTTTTAAGCAGCGCATAGTTCTGATTATTGATGCCGCGCTGATTATTGTTTCGATAATTGCCACTTGATTTCCCTTTATCATTCCTGATGGGACCACCGCTAGGATACCTTCCACGAGAGTTGTTACCACGATTTTGATCGCGCGAACGATCATCATCGTCCTTCCTCTCGTTGCGTGAGCTAGCTGTTGGAATGTCATTATCTTCGCCACTCCGCATATAGTCGTGGCATTCATTAAGCGCCTCAGCATAAGTTGTTGGGACTGTATGGCGCAGACGCCTTACCAGTGTTGGATGACGTTCTGAGTTTATACCATGTATGAGTCTGGAAATCTGTTGCTCTGGTTTGAGATCTGGTATACGCAGGCACTCATTAGTATACCTTGTGAGAAATTCGCCCAAAGATTCCTTGGACTTCTGCACGATGTCATGGCATTCAATGTGAGTGCGCTTGCGTGGTCTCTAATTCTGATATTGCAGCAAAAACTTTGTCCACAGATCCATAAACCCGGTAATACTACCCGCCGGCAACTTATTAAACCACTCACGAGCAATACCCTGTAGTGTCATAGGAAATATCTGACACGCAACCGGATCCACCCAGCCTTGAGTGCGCATTGCGCCTTCGAAACGCTGTAAAAAATCATCTGGATCGGTCAGGCCATTGTAAGTACCCAACGTGCTAGGTATCTTTGGTGCTGATGGAAACAGGTATGCGGATATATGCGGAGGAAACTTGTCAAAGGTAGTCGGTAGCTCGAAGGGTGGTTTAACAGGATCCCCTTTCAAGTTTGCAAAGAAACGCTTCATCATGTCCTGAACAAAGTCAGGTTGTGAAAATAAGTGAACCATATCAGGAGGTGCGGCCTGCATGAATTGACTTGCAAGATTTGCCTGCCCTTGAACATTTTGCCAAGGCTGACCCTGCGTCTGCGGATATAACCAAGGCTGCTGCGTTGGAAAAGAGGGATAACTTGAAGACGCAGAGTACACAGGTGGCTGTAAAGGAAGCGAAACCTGTGGCGCAGATATCTGCGAAACTTGAGGATACACACTTAAAAGCCCAACTGTATGCGCTGTGCTTTGCTGCTGCGCTGTTATCGGCGCCCAATGAGAGTTTGCATCTGGGATGACACCAAATCCCCAACTATTAAGTAACGCCTGCGCATCCGCAGGAGTTAAAAATTGTGAAACTGGGAGCGGTGGTTGCCAAGGTTGCAACGGTGTAAATGACGAATTCTGCTGAATGCTCTGCATATGCAGAGGTATTGAAACAGTGGTACTGTAAATAGGTACCTGGCCGCAACAAACCACATGCGGCCCCGTTGTTCCACCGCTAGTTCCTGCAAAGATGACCCTTGGATCCACTGACGAAAAGTCCAGCCGCGTGGTTGTGACTGGTGAGTTTGCTCTTGGCGGTGTAACCCCGTCTGAATATATCGGCTTGTACCTCTGAAAGGGTTCGCCGGATATAGGTGGAGGGTATATCGTGTACCCCGCCTGAATAGCGGCCCCTGTAGTCATAACCGGTGTATGTTGACTACCAGACGGTGCGTTCTGAACATCTGTTTGGGTATGTTCCGATGATTCCTCGGAAGTCATGATACTGTTAAAGAAAAAATTCAAAAATTTTGTAAATAACGAGTCATACAATTCAAAACCTTAAAAAAAAAGCAATTAAACAGTCTTGAATTAATTCGACTCTCAATGAAAGCACCACTTGATCATGCATATTTTAATCGTGGGGTTTAATATGCCTGCTCAATACATAAGGAGGGGTTTAAGGATCTTAGAACGTGGCTCTCCGGTCCGGCTACCGTGAATAACCCTGGCCGACATGATGATGTCGGCGGGGTGGCCAAGTGATTAAGTCCACCTCTGATAACGGCCGTCGATCAAGAGGCCCCAAATAAGGTCGTAGGTACTAGCTTACGAAAGACTAACCTGTTAACCTTGAAGAGATGCTGAATGATGCTGTTTTGCGTAATGTATCTCGTGTGCGATAGTTACGTAATATGCCGTGTCTGGTAAATGATGATTAGGGTTGTATTTATAGGCAAACCCTAATTCTAGAACCGTCCCAGATCACGTTAATCTCATCCATAACTGACTCCCCCGAATCACGGATATAATTATGGAAAAGATATTTACTTGACAGCTAAGCAACCGCCGTACCGGGAACAAAGGAATCAGATACAATCCGCATACCGCATAGCGCACACAAGCACACGCATACGCACACTATTAAGCGCCCGCATGCATATGAGGTGCGCATGCAGGTTGCGGTATCATTATGTCCCCCCAGTTTGATGTTATATGACGCAAGACACATGACATCAAACTATTAAGCGGAAAAAACAAGAAAACGGCTAGCATTTAATATTCCGCGTGCGCATCGATGCCATTAAATGCCTGTCACAATCGCAGAAGCCCATTCGGCGGACATGACATAAAGTGGCAGTGTGTCAGGCGCGTGCCAACCACGCGCGTACATGTAATCATACCCAACTGGCATCCACGCGCATCAATAAAGTGCTGGCCGTCGATTGCGTAACACGTGTACAGCCACCATCACACCACTCCATCCCATGACTCCCAATCTTCCCTATAAATACCCCATTTTGCAGCTCATTTCCACTTTCCTGCTTCAAGCTTCCTCGTTACGCTGCCAATTTGAATTCCGATCAAAAATCAAACATTTCGGCCACCATTTAAAGGTTAGTATTCATCCGATTACTCCTAGAAAATGACTAAAGCTAACGAGACGTATGTAGAGATCGTAGAGTCTATTATAGAGCAGAAGCACATAGATTACTTAGTGAAACAGTATCCTCCCTTAGCCAAGTACAATCCGGTGCCACCCCTACCCCATCAGCGTGCTCACGAGCCACCGGAGAAGAAAGTGGCCATCTATGAACATGCGTTCAAGCATGGTAACTTTAGGGTTCCTCCCTTCGACTTCTTCTTAGGCGTATTAGATCACTTCAGAGTGGGATTAGGGCAACTACACCCGTATGCCATAGGCAAAATAGTTCTGTTTGAAATGTGGTGTGCCGCAATCGACAGGGTACCGTTGGTTAAAGTTTTCTGTCATCTATACCTCCTAGCCAATCACCACAAATCCTGGTTCACCTTCTTCGCCCTACAAAATTTCACCAAAACCCCAAAGTCGAATGCGGGTAACTGGAAAGAATCTTTCTTTTTCATTGACCAAACTGTAGTTGGTACCGCTTTTCCGCAAACGCTTATATGGTGCGAGAAGGTGGAAAAGGATGTGAACAAAACCCCGGTCCTTGATGACGAGGAAATAAAGCTGTTAGCGGAGTGCGCTAACGCACAGCTGGTGCACCGGTCATACGGGAACGTGATGTTGCGGCTAGGGAAGATATCCGCACACTGGCCATGGGAGGAAGTACGTCCAGCCATACTCAGACCGGATGGAAAGGGTAGGAATAGTATAATCACGTACTAACAACAGTTTGCTATTTATGTGTTCTAACGCATGCGTGCATGTTTGCAGAGATGAAGATGAAGAGAGTACTGACTGCGGAGGAGATTGCGGGCATCGCCTTCCGCAAACAGAATGTGAACCAGCCGTTAGAGCAGGAGAAGACTGGCGAGAATGCACCTGCCACCTCCGGCAAAAAGCGCAAGGCCGTCGAAGCCTCCCAATCCCAATAGAAGAAGAAGAAACTCACTCCCAAACAGAGGGAGGACAATCGGAACGATAACTTCGTTCCCATTGAACCCCGTTCTGCGGATCTACCTCTCCCATCCTCTGGTAAGAGTTCAGCTTTCGCGCATACCGCACATTTAAGTTTGCATTTATATAACCACTTATTAACACGCAGGGCATGCGGAAGAAACTCATCACACCCCACCGAGGGTCAATCCGGACCTCGAAGCTACTGCCGAGTCAAAGGATAAGACGATACACCTGGACTCCGAGTCCACACCAACCCCGCCACACGGTAGCTTCCGATTGGCAAACCTGGCGCAGCTCACCCAGTCATCGGCGGAAAACGCCGTAGAGCAGTCCGCCTTCCTTCAACAAATCTTCCTGGCTGAGTTCCGCAACCAACTAGCCGCACTACCTTTTAATCAGGTGCTCAACGCCTTCGTCCAAAATGGCCTTGTCTTTTTTGGCATGGTTGCAGATCAAGCCCGCCGTTCGACTAACTTGTATCAAGTGGCCTTGCGGAAAGAAACATAGCTAGGGCTGCTGCAAGCGGGGGTTGATCAGGTGAAGAAAGACAGGGACGCCGCAGAAGAAGCGCGCAAGGCGGTGGAATTAACCGCGGCGGAAACCAAAACTGCACGGATTGAAGAGAGAAAGAAAAGCTGCGAGCTGGTTGGTGCGGTTGACCAGTCCAAGGGGGAGGCGGAGCGTCTGCGGGTGGAGCTGGAAAGGGTGACGAGGGAAAGGGATGACGCGGTAACCAACCGCGAGCTGGCAGAGGCAGATCTGGCGAAGCTGCGCACTGCACTCCCCACCATTGCGCAAAAGGTGATGGATTCTGGGCCAGTTACCGATAAGTTCAATGCCTATGTTGACGCGGTGAAAGACCACGAAGTCAACAAGGCAGTCTTAGAGGTGATTCAAGCCAGCAGCCTCACACCACCGTACCCTGACGCTGTGCAGAAGAAATTGAAGGAGGGTACGGCTGCGGCATTGCTGGAAGCGGAGAATGCTACCACCACCATTCTTATCCCTCTAATCGATGCGTTTGCGGTGGACCCAAACATGCCGATTGATGGGTTTCTCAAGGAGGATTTTTAGTTTGTGTTTGTGATGGTTTGTGCCGTAAGTCCTATGCTTAGGCAGGCAATTGTAAATGTATTTTTGAGCCCTAAGTCCCGTGTCGGGCAGGCATTTGAAACAATTACCACTTATGTAATAACTTAATTCAATGTATATGTATCTTACTGTTATGCATGCGTAGTTTGTTTGTTTATATATCGCGAATCAAAACAAAAGGTGAACTGCATGCCCATGCGCATAGTTAACCAAAACTCATGCGTATGCGGGTATTACTGCGTAAAATAAACCAATACTTTAACAATTACCCTTTAATAATTTAGACTCGAAAGCTACTGCGTTATCGCTTTGTCATGTACTAGAGGTGCACTATAGCTGTATGGTAAGCAACGCAACTAAAAACAAGCCAATGTTTTTATGCTTTGAGTTCCTCAAGCAAACCAATGCGAGAGTAATTACGCACAAGCAAACCAATGCTTGTAATTTTTTAAGTCGACTTTGCAGCCATCTAGTCTGCGTGGCGCTTGGCTAGGGGAAAACCAATTCCCTTTGCCTGCCGTTAGCGTCTAGCCTTGTAACCAAACAGGCTTCTGCCGCATGGGGGCTAGAGGACACCCCTTAAGTAGACAGGAACCGCATACAAAAAAGATTTAAACAACAAAAGTATGCGCGAGTAAATATTTAATTGGCATTAATCACAATTACAACCGCGACACATCCAAACGGACGGAAAATACATAGAAAAAATAATGTGCTACAATAAACTGGAGTGATCAGGTCCACCTAGCTACATATAACATTTTTTCAATAACGTCGCATGCCAAGTGCGTTTCACAGGTTTTCCATCTAATGTCTCGAGATGGTACGCCCCGGTATTGTTTGCCTTCGCTACCCTGTATGGACCTTCCCAACGGGGGCCCAGTTTCCCAGTATCCTCCGCGTGACTTGCGTCGTTTTGACGCCAAACCAAGTCACCACACTTGTAAGAGTGCGAACGCACACGCTGATTATAGTACTTTGCAATTTTTTGCTTGTTATTTGCTTCGTTGACAGCCGCAGAGAGTCTGCGCTCTTCCAGCAAATTAAGATTTTCCCGCAAAGCTTCAGAGTTATTTTGCTCATCAAAATTTTGTATGCGGAACGTTGGTACCCCAATTTCTGCGGGTACAACAGCTTCTGATCCATAGACCAAACTGAACGGGGTCTCACCAGTGCTTGCTTTGGGTGTTGTTCTATGCGCCCATAAAACCTTCGGTAGTTCATCCATCCAACCAACGCGACCATGACCCAACCTAGCTTTGATTCCAGCTACTATATCCCGGTTGGTGACTTCGCACTGGCCATTCGCCTGCAGATGCGCAACAGATGTAAAAGTTTGCTTAATATTAAGCTCCGCGCACCAGCTGCGAAAAGGGTCACCCGCGAACTGCATACCGTTATCGCTAACAATTTCGTTTGGTATACCAAATCGACAGACGATGTCTTCCCATACAAAATTTCGCACCCTTTTTCCTAAGATTGCTGCCAGCGGTCTCGCTTCGACCCACTTTGTGAAATAGTCGATTGCAACAATCAAGAATTTGATGTTTCCTCGGCCTTTTGGGAATGGTTCGACTATGTCGATTGCCCATTTGCAGAATGGCCACGGTGAGGAGACTGGTATCATTGAATGCGCAGGTGCTCTGCTAATAGGTGCATGTATTTGGCATGATTCACATTGCTTAACTATGCGCGCAGTATCCGCGTACATGGTGGGCCAATAATATCCTAGCCGCATTATTTTTGACACAATGGACCTGTGCCCCGAATGGAGTGCGCATGCACCTTCATGCACCTCGCGTACAACTTCCTCTGCCTTTTTCGGGCCAATGCACCTTAAGTGCGGTCCCAAATAATTCTTTCGATATAGGACGTCACCCTTAAGGGCATACAGCGGTGCCTTAACGTGGACTTTCTTTGCATCAGCGGAATCCGCAGGAGATGTGCCATCTCGCAGAAAAGCCACAATGGGCGTCATCCATGTTGAGTTTGATTCCTCAACTGGTGCCACTAAAGGCATCATAACAATGGATTTCGCATTGAGTTCTTCTATTAGAACTTTCTTTCCCATATGATCAAAAGCCAAGGCAGCCAGTTTGCTTAGCGCATCCGCCTTCTTATTTTGCCCACGCATTACGTGGGAGATTTGAAAAGCTTCAAATTGGTCAGCGAGATTGTGAACAAGCGATAGATACTGCTGCATGGCTATGTCATACGCTTCGAAATCTCCGCTGACCTGACTGCATACTAGCTTTGAATCCACATATGCGTGCAAAATTTTAACATTTAACCTATGCGCAATGCGCATACCTGCTAACAGAGCCTCATACTCTGCTTCATTGTTCGTAACAGCAAAATTAAACCGCAGTGCATATGTATGCTCTTCGCCATCTGGGCCTGTTAAAATTATACCCGCACCTGCACCAGATGCGCTGCATGCACCATCGGTGTACAATTCCCATGGTGACAATGTTGGTGCAGGTGGATCCTGATGTTCTGCTGACGCCTCGGCATCCGCAGGTAATTCTGCTAGGTAATCAGCAAGTATTTGACCCTTAACCGCACTGCGCGAAGAGAAATTTATTTCATGTTCACCTAATTCAACTGCCCACTTAGCCATTCGGCCAGAAATCTCAGGCTTGTATAATACCTGAAAGAAAAATGATTGCGTTAGTCAATGCGGTAACCCCGGTCATTGCCGCAAAGTAGGCGTTTACCAACCTGTTTGATTGGTTGATCAGTTAGAACCACGATTGGATGTGCTTGAAAATATCGGCGCAAACACTGCGCCGTATGGACCATCGCATATACAAGCTTTTCTATCGGTGAGTAGTTTACTTCGCTTGATGTCAGCGTCTTGCTTACGAAGTAGACCGGCATTTGCGTCTGAGAAAAACCTCAGTCGTTAAGTTTCTACGATATAAATAAAGCATGTAAATTAATGGATTACCTTTCCGCGATCCGCGATGAGGACTGAGCTGACAGCTTCCTTCGATGCCACGAGGTACAGTGTTAGCGTTTCTCCTGATACTGGCGCAGTAAGTGTTGGTAATTCTGCAAGCACCTTTTTCATCTCCTGAAAGGCTGATTCTGCTTCCTGAGTCCATACGAAGTCTTTTTTCTTCAAACAATTTTTCAAAGTATTGAAGAATGGTAACTGTCGTTCTGCGGCTTTCGACAGAAACCGCGTAATAGCCGCAAGCTTCCCCGTTAGACTCTGCACATCTTTCTTTGTCTTCGGAGATGGCAAATTATCAATGGCTTCAATCTTTTTGGGATTGGCCTTGATACCCCGCGCTGTCACCACATGACCTAAAAACTTGCCTTCCTCTTCCCCAAAACTACATTTAAGCGGGTTAAGCTTCATGTTGATCCTGCGCAGAGATGTAAACGTTTCTAGGGTGTCCGTGAGCATGTCTTCTTCGGTGTTACTTTTAATTACCAAGTCGTCGACGTACGCTTCAAGATTTCTACCGATTTGGTGCTTGAATGCTGCGTCAATTACACGCTGATAGGTCGCGCCAGCATTCTTTAAACCGAAAGGCATCTTCGTGTAACAATAAATACCCTGCGGCGTATGAAAAGCAGTCTTGTCCTCATCTTCCGCAGCCATTAAGATTTAGTAATAACCCTTGTATGCGTCCAGAAAACACTTGTACCTAAATCCCGATAGTGATTCTACCTTCCAGTCTATCTCCGGGAGAGGGTAATTGTCCTTGGGACATGCCTTATTAATATCTTTGAAATCAACGCACATCCTCCAGTTACCGTCAGCCTTTTTTACCAATACAGGATTTGCAACCCATGTCTGATAACGCACTTCCCGCAGAATGCTTGCTTTGACAATGTTGTCCACCTCTGCGCACAACCAATCACTGTGGTCTAGAGCCATATGCCGCTTCTTTTGCCTAACGGGTGTCAATGATGGATTAACATTTAACTTATGTTCCGCAATATCACGCGGAACCCCAGTCATGTCTGACTCACGCCACGTGAAAACATCTGCGTTTGCGGACAAAATTCCATGCAATTTGGCCTTTGTTTCGGCTGACAAGCCTGCGCCGATTTTAATTCGCTTATCCGGATGCAAGCGATTTGCTATGACTGCACAATTTTCCAGTTGTTATCCCACGCTAGGAGTGCTTATAGGCGCAACTGAGCCACACAACTCGGTTGTTGATGTGACGCAACCGTGGCAACGCCTCCTACTGTGGGAAACTTGATCAAACCATGCACTACCGATGGTATGATGTTGAAACGCCGTATGAAGTTTCTCCCTAGCAGTGCGCTATATCGTGAAGTTGAACAAACCACATAAAAATCGACCAATTCATGCCTAATCATCTGCGGGTTCCTGTCATCCGCAAGCTCTACCATTAATTCTATTCGGCCTAGCGGCCACGAGTTTTCTCCGGAAAACCCTGATAGCGTAATATCAGGCTGGCGTAACTGCGCTTTGACTTCTGCCGGAAGGAAACGATAACAATGCTCATACATAATATCGACACCGCTGCCAGTGTCAACATGCATGCGCTTAACCTGGATTCCGCAATCAGGGATGCGACACTTGATGATAATGGGCTCATTAATAGAATCAATTGACATTACAGGAGGGAAAGTGATTGGGAGAAGCTCCCAATCTTGGTGATCATTGTACTTTCTCCGCTGGCTGATTTTCTCTGCGTCAACCATGTTAATGGTTAAGTCGGCATTTTTCGCTTTGTCAACTTTCTGCCACATGAAAGTCTTAGACTTCGAAGCCTCTTCTGCGGCCTTTCCCTTGTCCTTTTTAGGTGGTTTTAGATGATCCAATTTGCCCGCGCGAAGCGCCTCCAGAACCCATTCCATCAAGTTTTTACACCGATTGGTGTCGTGACCATAATCGTTATAAAATTCACAATACTTTGTTTTGTCCCGCTTACCAAATTTCGTAAGCGGAGTTGGGACCGCAAAGGTCGCGCACACCGGTTCGGTTGCCAAAATTTCTTTTGGCGTTTTGGACAAACTTTTAAGCAGCGCATAGTTCTGATTATTGATGCCGCGCTGATTATTGTTTCGATAATTGCCACTTGATTTCCCTTTATCATTCCTGATGGGACCACCGCTAGGATACCTTCCACGAGAGTTGTTACCACGATTTTGATCGCGCGAACGATCATCATCGTCCTTCCTCTCGTTGCATGAGCTAGCTGTTGGAATGTCATTATCTTCGCCACTCCGCATATAGTCGTGGCATTCATTAAGCGCCTCAGCATAAGTTGTTGGGACTGTATGACGCAGACGCCTTACCAGTGTTGGATGACGTTCTGAGTTTATACCATGTATGAGTCCGGAAATCTGTTGCTCTGGTTTGAGATCTGGTATACGCAGGCACTCATTAGTATACCTTGTGAGAAATTCGCCCAAAGATTCCTTGGACTTCTGCACGATGTCATGGCATTCAATGTGAGTGCGCTTGCGTGGTCTCTGATTCTGATATTGCAGCAAAAACTTTGTCCGCAGATCCATAAACCCGGCAATACTACCCGCCGGCAACTTATTAAACCACTCACGAGCAATACCCTGTAGTGTCATATGAAATATCTGACACGCAACCGGATCCACCCAGCCTTGAGTGCGCATTGCGCCTTCGAAACGCTGTAAAAAATCATCTGGATCGGTCAGGCCATTGTAAGTACCCAACGTGCTAGGTATCTTTGGTGCTGATGGAAACGGGTATGCGGATATATGCGGAGGAAACTTGTCAAAGGTAGTCGGTAGCTCGAAGGGTGGTTTAACAGGATCCCCTTTCAAGTTTGCAAAGAAACGCTTCATCATGTCCTGAACAAAGTCAGGTTGTGAAAATAAGTGAACCATATCAGGAGGTGCGGCCTGCATGAATTGACTTGCAAGATTTGCCTGCCCTTGAACATTTTGCCAAGGCTGACCCTGCGTCTGCGGATATAACCAAGGCTGCTGCGTTGGAAAAGAGGGATAACTTGAAGACGCAGAGTACACAGGTGGCTGTAAAGGAAGCGAAACCTGTGGCGCAGATATCTGCGAAACTTGAGGATACACACTTAAAAGCCCAACTGTATGCGCTGTGCTTTGCTGCTGCGCTGTTATCGGCGCCCAATGAGAGTTTGCATCTGGGATGACACCAAATCCCCAACTATTAAGTAACGCCTGCGCATCCGCAGGAGTTAAAAATTGTGAAACTGGGCGCAGTGGTTGCCAAGGTTGCAACGGTGTAAATGACGAATTCTGCTGAATGCTCTGCGTATGCAGAGGTATTGAAACAGTGGTACTGTAAATAGGTACCTGGCCGCAGCAAACCACATGCGGCCCCGTTGTTCCACCGCTAGTGCCTGCAAAGATGACCCTTGGATCCACTGACGAAAAGTCCAGCCGCGTGGTTGTGACTGGTGAGTTTGCTCTTGGCGGTGTAACCCCGTCTGAATATATCGGCTTGTACCTCTGAAAGGGTTCGCCGGATATAGGTGGAGGGTATATCGTGTACCCCGCCTGAATAGCGGCCCCCGTAGTCATAACCGGTGTATGTTGACTACCAGACGGTGCGTTCTGAACATCTGTTTGGGTATGTTCCGATGATTCCTCGGAAGTCATGATACTGTTAAATAAAAAATTCAAAAATTATGTAAATAACGAGTCATACAATTCAAAACCTTAAAAGAAAAAGCAATTAAACAGTCTTGAATTAATTCGACTCTCAATGAAAGCACCACTTGATCATGCATATTTTAACCGTGGGGTTTAATATGCCTGCTCAATACATAAGGAGGGGTTTAAGGATCTTAGAACGTGGCTCTCCGGTCCGGCTACCGTGAATAACCCTGGCCGACATGATGATGTCGGCGGGGTGGCCAAGTGATTAAGTCCACCTCTGATAACGGTCGTCGATCAAGAGGCCCCAAATAAGGTCGTAGGTACTAGCTTACGAAAGACTAACCTGTTAACCTTGAAGAGATGCTGAATGATGCTGTTTTGCGTAATGTATAGTGTGTGATAGTTACGTAATATGCCGTGTCTGGTAAATGATGATTAGGGTTGTATTTATAGGCAAACCCTAATTCTAGAACCGTCCCAGATCACGTTAATCTCATCCATAACTGACTCCCCCGAATCACGGATATAATTATGGAAAAGATATTTACTTGACAGCTAAGCAACCGCCGTACCGGGAACAAAGGAATCAGATACAATTCGCATACCGCATAGCGCACACAAGCACACGCATACGCACACTATTAAGCGCCCGCATGCATATGAGATGCGCATGCGGGTTGCGGTAGACCCTAATTGACGCGAATCCTAAAGATAGATCTATTGGGCCTAACAAACCCCATCCAAAGTACCGGATGCTTTAGTACTTCGAAATTTATATCATATCCAAAGGGTGTCCGGTAATGATGGGGATATTCTTATATATGCATCTTGTTAATGTCGGTTACCAGGTGTTCACCATATGAATGATTTTTATCTCTATGTATGGGATGTGTATTGAAATATGAAATCTTGTGGTCTATTGTTACGATTTGATATATATAGGTTAAACCTATAACTCACCAACATTTTTGTTGACGTTTAAAGCATGTTTATTCTCAGGTGAATACTAAGAGCTTCCGCTGTTGCATACTAAAATAAGGACAAGATTTGGAGTCCATGTTTGTATGATATTGTGTAAAAACTGCATTCAAGAAACTGATTTTGATGTAACATATTTGTATTATAAACCATTATGTAATGGTCGTGTGTAAACAGGATATTTTAGATTATCATTATTTGATAATCTACGTAAAGCTTTTTAAACCTTTATTTATGAAATAAAGGTTATGGTTTGCTTTAAAAATGAATGCAGTCTTTGAAAAATGTCTCATATAGAGGTCAACACCTCGCAATGAAATCAATTAATATGGAACGTTTTTAATCAATAAGAACGGGACATTTCAACAGGAGGGCTGAAACAGCAGGAAAAATATGGCAATTTGAGGGCTGTTATAGGCGAGGTTTGAAGTTGACTAAAGAGGCTGTTTTGAGGATGAAGAGAGGATGAAGAGAGCCAATTGTGGTGGGGTGTGTGGGCTGTATAAAGCAACAAAAATATGGCTGTGGTAGCCTCCAAAATTGCCGAACAAAAAATAATAAAGAGAGGAAAGATTATTTTTTTTTATGATACAATTGTGAGAGCTCATGAGGTCTTCTTATAGGGATTTAGCAAGAGTTGTAATCACTATAGGATTACTTAGGAGGTGACTTGGTGATCAAGGATTTGGATTAGTGTAGAGACTTAGAACTAGATTAGGATTAGGATTAAGATTAAACTAATTGTAACTAGCTTAGGATTTGTTTTTGCTAATATCTTTAATTATCTTTAAATTATATATATATATATATATATATATATATATATATATATATATATATATATATATATATATATATATATATATATATATATATATATATATATATATATATATATATATATATATATATATATATATATATATATATTATTTAATTATGCTTTGGTCGACTTTATATATATATATATATATATATATATATATATATATATATATATATATTTCTTTTTTTCGGCTAATTATATTTTTATAATTTACATATAGTTTTTTTATTTATTAAAAGTATCATTTATTTAGGATAAGTTTTATTTAATTTTAGTCCATGACTTTTTGTTAAATTTTATTTACTTCCCATTAAGTTTAATATAATTGTCACATTTTAAATTATACTTATAGATTATACATAATATCACAAAATGCATAAACTTTAATTGACAGGGAGTGTCGACCAAAAGTTTACTATTTGGTCGGCGTTTTGTTAATCAAAGTTTACGAGCACTTAAAAATCCTAAGGGAAAAATAGTAAAAGTAGTAATGGAAAAATAAGGGTCGTTATACTTCTTCTTCAATCTGCTATTTTTTATATATGGTACGGCACCATGACAACACAACCTCTGTCGTGCTAAGTTCGTCAAACCCTAGTGACTTTAGGATAACCATAGAAGAAGCATTATATGTCATGATCGGCTTGTCCACTACCCGTGAAGTGAAACAACCTGAATTCGTTTACCAAAAACGAAGCCCATGTTTTTTATAAGTTAGGTCCCATTAAACATCCACTTTACATAAACCATTCCAAATAGTTTTAACCGAATACGCATTATCATAACGACACATTTAACATTTTAATATGACTCTTGGTACACAAATGACATATTACAAAAGCATTTGCAATAATGACTCAATCACATGAAATGCGGGTTAATACACGATAACCCAACCCGATACCAAAAGCATAATCCCGGGGACTACCAAATCCCCAATCCGCGTCCAATATCCAAAAGCTACCCCATCGAGCCCAAGTGCTCCCACGCATCTAGACTAACAACTAGCTAGCTTCACATTCACAATACCTGTAAAAAGGTAAACAATGAGAGGGGTAAGCAAAAGGCTTAGTGAATGCAATAATTATACATATACGTATACAATTTACCTACTTGCACCCACTTACACAAACACGCATAAAATGCCGCATTTCAATGCACACAAGCGAGCATTTTCAAATGTATAAACTAGCACCATCATTAGCATATATTCTCAACAATAAAAATGCTAAATAATAAGTAACACACACAACATCGATGTTCAAAACATCCGTTAGTATTAAAGGCTAGCCCCGCGAATGGTATCGTCAACATCGAACTTAAACCCCATTCGCCCCATTTAATGTGGTATTGTCAACATCAAACTTAAAATCCATATATGAGGTATCGTCAACATTGAAATTTAACCCCTCATCAAATCACTACAATAGTGGTATGGCATCGTCAACATTGAACTTTAACTCCACACATGAGGTATCGTCAGCACTGAACTTTAAACCCTCATCCAATGTAAGACCCTGTTTCTAGTTAGTTGGGACGCCGTCCAAACTCTTGGGATGCCGTCCAACATTGAAGGACTGGATGCCGTCCAGTAAATTGGATGCCGTTCAAAGGGCCTGACGGGCCATCTGTTTGTTTTAAGATCTTTTAAAAGGGCTTTTTGGTAATTTCACTTATGGGATGAGTTTAAGGCCACTGGATCAGTTCATGGAGTGCCATTACTCCATTTTCAACCACCACTTCCTATCCACTTTAATTCTAGAGAGAGAGAGAGAGACGGTTTCTAGAGTGAGAGAGCTCAAATCAAGGAGGAAGAAGGTTGTTTTGGGTCAAAGCACGAGTTTTAAAGTTGTTCATCTAGTCCCTAGCTACGTTGTGATTATAGTGGTAAGTCCTAATCTTGACTTCCTTACTTAAAATTAGTTTAAGGGTTAGGGTTTGGGTTAGTGATGAACATAAAACCCATTTGTTGGTGAATTGGGGATTTTTGGGTAAGAATAAGTTAAAAGAACCCAAGAGTGACCAACCTAGGGTTTTAAAGTGACAAAATGTGTTTATGAATCTAAATTGGTTGGTTAATTACTAGCACACCTAGATATTGAGTAAATGGGTGTTATTCGGGTATGTTGGTGACCCAAATGGGTGTGTTGACTTTAAAATGGTCAAATTGTAATAATTGACCTAATTGGGAAAGATGAGCATGAAATACCCTAGATTTGTGTTAGTTGGTGTTGTTAGACCCTAATCACTAGCTTTTAGTGATTTATAACAAGTCATGGCCTCGAATGGGCGGTTTTAGTATAAATGGGTCATTTAAGGCATTTAAGTCATTAAATGCCCAAGTGTGTATTGTTGGTGTTTAGTCCAACTAGTTTGTGTGTTGATTGAGTACTTAATGTATTAGGTACTTTGCTTTGAAGCTTGCGAAAGTATAAAACCATCACCGAAGCGTTAAGGTAAGTGGAATAATTATATATGTATGTATATGATTTATTTACTTGTGGGGTATGGGTTAAAGTTCGATGTTGACGATACCATATCCTAGAGTATATTATTTGTTTTGATGAGGGCTTAAAGTTTGATGTTGATGATACCTCATGTATGGATTTAAAGTTCGATGTTGACAATGCCATACGACTATTGTAGTGACGTTTGATGAGGGTTTAAAGTTCGTTGTTGAAGATACCTCATATGTGGGTTTTAAGTTCGATGTTGACGATACCACATTCAATGGACGGATGGGATTTAAGTTCGATGTTGACGATACCATTCGTTGGGCTAGCCTTAGAATTTGAGTACTAATGGATGTTGTGAACATCAATGTTTGTATATTGTGGTATAGCATGTTATATTGCTTGTGTTTTATGCTATTGTTATACTAGCTCGTGTTATCGGAATTTTTAGCGTTATACTTTATGATGGTATGCTAATGATATTGCTAGTATGTATGCAGAGTTGGTGTAAGTGATTGCAAGTAAGTAAGTTATATGTGTATATGTATAATTATTGCATTCACTAAGCGTTTTGCTTACCCTCTCGTTGTTTATCTTTTTAGGATCCAGCGTGGACAAAGGGTAAGAGCGTTCGTTTGGATTAGTGGTCTCCTGCTTTGTTTTGGATAGGGGATGCTTTTGGGAAGTTTGACTTTTGAAGTTTTACCGAGATAGTGGGTAGTTTAACCCCAAACACCATGCTCTAGGTGTCGTTTGGAATTAAACTCTTATGGTCGAAACTTGTATTTTTGAACGGAATTCGTAAAACGGCAATTGTGGGCCCGATGTTGTAAAACTCGATTTTATGGTGGAAATCTCTTAGTTTTACTTATATTAACATGTTGTGAAAAGCGTTTCTTTTAAAAGTGTCGAGAAGTGGGTTTTCCGCTCGCATAAGTTGGACCACTTGATCAGAATTATGCAGTTCATTTGGACGCCGTCCCAAATGGTTGGACACCGTCCTGGCCTTCAGTACTGGATGCCGTCCAGATAACTGGACGCCGTCCAGATGTACAGTCTCTCAAAAAAAAAATTAAAACGTGTTTTTGGTATTACGAGGGTTGGGTCATTATAAGTAGTGTCAGAGCATGGTCTAAGGGATTTAAGCGACTTGAGATAGGTGCATAGACTTAGACTTTATTGTGTATGCGCTTTATGCAGGACTTGTAGGATTTCGGGTCGGACCGGGGATTGGTTAGTGCTTAGGTTTATATGAACTAACCTTGCGCTAATTGTTTTGTGTTGTGTTTGCAATCATCGAGCGAGATAGACATTGTACTAGCAAGTTGATGCGATGTGCTTGTATAACAATGACTAGCTACCATCGTTACGGGTTCAAATCGTGTTAAACAAGTGATGTACGACGATTGTTGAGCAAGATGGGGCAGTGAGGTGTATTTGTATATATGTGTGTCATGCCTTTCATTTCGTTTTTTAACTTATTCCGTTTTAAAGAATGAAGATGAGAAACGGACACGACACCAATGACGTAGGTCCGAGCGAGGACCCCGAATTCACGGCCAAAGTTGAGGCCATCTTTAAAAAGCAAAAAGCGGAATTTCTCGACGATGTCCGAAAGGTTTTCCAAGAATCGGTTGATGGGCAAGTATCCGAGTTAATCAATGAGCGAATGAATGCTGCGATCGAAGAGGCATTATAAGCTAGAAATAGTTATCCTCGGGGTGAAGGGGGTGATGGTAATGGTGGACATGGAAGGCGAGACTTCCATTACAAAAATTTCAAGGATGCTCAACCTCCTATGTTTAATGGGGTAAGGGATCCGTTGAAGAGTACATGTTGGATCTTCGACATCGAGGGGGCTTTCCGTATAGTGGAGTGTCCTCCCGAGAAGAAGATGAGGTACAGTTCTAGCATGTTGTGTGAAGAGGCTAAGTTGTGGTGGGATGATAAAATTCAATTGTGTGGGGAAGAGCAATGTATGAGCTTGTCGTGGGAAGAGTTTAATAGGGAATTCTTCAAAGAATATCGAACTCCTACCGACCTTAGTAAAATCCGGGACTAGTTGCACAATTTGCGACAAGGTTCTATGGACTTGGTTACTCTCAAGTCTACCTTCTTGGCAAAGACTCATTTTTTCCCGGAGTATGTTGGTGATGATCAAAAGTTGATGCAAGATTTATGTCGTACCATGAGCGATGAGTTGAAGGGTAAGATTAGTCGGGGAATGGCTAAGTCTTTTGATGAGTTATTTGAATTGGCTCGGGGTTTCGAACCGGAGGTTCCAAAAAGAAGCGATTTCTCTTTCTCAAAGAGAAAATTCAAAGGTTCGAGTCATTCGAACTTTCCAACAAGAAAAACAAGAAGGGTTCCAAAAGTGTAAATAACGTGAAGAAGGGTGGTTTCGGGAGTTTTATCCCTACTTGCTACAATTGTGGGGTACAGGGTCATTTGTCTCGAGATTGTACAAATCCTTCTTCGACAAACAAGCTTACTTGCTTTAATTGCAACAAAGAAGGACACCGAAAGTCGGAGTGTCCCGATTTGAGCACCGATCATGTTAAAAGGCAAGAGAAGGCGGCGGGTACGGCTCGGGGGCAAAACTATTTGATGACTAATGACGAAGCCAATCAATCCAATGAAGTTGTCTCAGGTACTTTCATGGTTAACTCTAATCCAGAATGATGCTATTTGATAGCGGTGCTAATTTATCGTTTGTGTCACCTCGATTTGTGTCTAAGCTTAACAAACCGCTAGCTAAGTTGAGTTATCCGGTACAAGTCGAAATAACGGATGGTAAGACGGTGCTAGGGGTTGATGTTTGTAAAGATTGTAATGTTGTGTTTGGGGCCGAGACGTTTAAAATCGATCTTATCCCGATGACCTTGGGTGAATTTGATATTGTTGTTGATATGGATTGGCTCGATCGTTATAGAGTCGATATTGCATGCTATGAAAAGTGTAAAGACCCCAAGTGGGGGAGAGTTAATTATTCATGGCGAGAAACGAAGAAGACTTGTGCCATTATGCACTTATGCACGGGCACGTCATTTTCTAACTAGTGGTGGCATGGCTTTTCTTGCCCATGTGGTTGATACTCGTGAAGAGCCACCATCCATTCGTGAAATTCTGGTGGTTAATGAATTTGAAGACATTTTTTTTGATGAATTACCGGGTGTTCCGGCGGAAAGACAAGTTGAATTTCGCATTGAGTTGGTTCTGGGGGCTACACCCATTGCTAAAACTCCTTATCGTTTAGCACCAACAGAAATGCAAGAGTTGTTAAATCAAACCCAAGAGTTGCTTGAAAAGGGTTTTATTCGACCGAGTGCTTCGCCATGGGGCGCTCCGGTTTTATTCGTGAAGAAGAAGTATGGTAGTATGATGTGCATCGATTATCGAGAGTTGAACAAAGTGACGATCAAGAATCGTTATCCATTGCCTCGGATTGACGATTTGTTTGACCAACTCCAAGGCGCGACGTATTTTTCTAAAATTGACTTGCGGTCCGGCTATCACCAAATGCGGGTCCGTGAGGAAGATATTGAGAAAACTGCATTTCGAACTCGCTACGGGAATTTTGAATTCGTAGTGATGCCTTTTGGTCTTACGAATGCACCGGCGGCATTCATGGATCTTATGAACCGAGTGTGCCAACCTATGTTGGACAAGTCGGTGATAGTGTTCATTGACGACATACTTGTTTATTCGAAGAGTATGAAGGAACATGAACATCATTTGCGTGGGGTGTTGAAGACGTTGAGGACAGAGAAGTTGTATGCTAAATTCTCCAAATGTGAATTTTGGCTAAGTGAAGTTCAATTCCTTGGCCATATTGTGAACAAAGATGGTATTCAAGTATATCCGGGGAAGATAGAGACGGTAAAGAGTTGGGGACAACCGACTACACCTACGGAAATTCGAAGTTTTCTCGGATTGGCCGGTTATTATCGTCTGTTTATCCAAGACTTTTCTAAGATCGCTTCTCCATTGACGAAATTGACGAGGAAGAACGCGAGATTCGAGTGGGAAAACGAGCAAGAAATTGCCTTTCAATTGTTAAAAGAGAAGTTGTGTCAAGCTCCGGTGTTAGTGTTGCCAGAAGGTGTAGAAGACATGACGGTTTATTGTGATGCTTCTTTAAATGGGATCGGGTGTGTTCTAATGCAATGAGGTAAGGTCATCGCTTATGCCTCTCGACAATTAAAGGAACACGAAAAGAGATACCTGACTCACGATCTTGAATTGGCGGCGGTGGTTCATGCGTTGAAAATTTGGCGCCACTACTTGTATGGTGTCAAGTGTACGATTTATTCGGATCATAAAAGTTTAAAACATCTCTTTGACCAACGAGATTTGATTCGTCAACGTAGATGGATGGATGTGGTAAAGGATTATGATTGTGAGATACTTTACCATCCGGGTAAGGTGAATGTGGTCGCGGACACGTTGAGTCGAAAGAGTCAACATCCGACGATACGAGTAGGATCGTTACGCATGATTATTACTAACAATTTTCTTGTAAAGCTTGGTGAATTTCAAATTGAAGCTTTTGTTAACAACAAGTATGAAGATCGAATCGTGGGGCAAACAGAGTCTATTACCTTAGGCCCGCATGGTTTGTTGTCTTTTCAAGGAAGAGTGTGGGTGCCTAAGATGGGGGATTATCGACGAGTACTACTTGATGAAGCACATAAGTCAAAGTATTCCATTCATCCGGGCACGACAAAAATGTATCTTGATTTGAAGAAAGAGTATTGGTGGCCGGGCATGAAACGTGATGTTGTAAAGTATGTTGAACAATGTGTCATGTGTTTGCAAGTTAAGGTCGAGCACCAAAAGCCGTATGGTAAGTTACAATCGTTGGAAGTCCCGAAATGGAAATGGGAGCACATTACCATGGATTTCATTACAAAGTTACCAAAGACGGCGAGAACCCAATTTGATACAATTTGGGTGATAGTTGATCAACTGATGAAGAGTGCTTTGTTTCTTCCCATTCGGGAAATGATATCGTCGGAGGCATTGTCAAAGTTGTTTATCAAGAAGGGTGATATCGAGACATGGGGTTCCTATATCGATTATTTCGAATCGAGACACTCATTTCACGTCTCGGTTTTGGAATAAATTTCATGAAGATATGGGTACACAATTGAGAATGAGCACGGCGTACCATCCTCAAACGGACGGTCAAACCGAATGTACGAATCAAACATTGGAGGATATGTTACGAGCGTGTATTATTGATTTCGGTGGTAGTTGGGATGAGCACTTGCCTTTGGTGGAATTCTCGTACAACAATAGTTATCATGCTAGTATTGGAATGCCACCTTATGAGATGCTTTATGGGCGAAGGTGTCGAACTCATATTTGTTGGGGTGAAGTGGGACAAAGGGAAATCGGGAGTACCGATTTGGTTTTAGAGACGAATAGTAAGATTGAGGCGATTCGGACTCATTTGAAAGCGGCTCAAGATAGACAAAAGTCGTATGCCGATAAGCGTAGGTGACCGATTGAGTTACAAGAAGGTGACATGGTGATGCTTAAAGTTTCGCCATGGAAAGGTATTATTCGGTTTCGAAAATGGGGAAAATTAGCTCCTCGGTTTATTGGGCCATTTAAAATTTTAGCTCGGGTTGGTGAAGTTGCATATCGTTTGGAATTATCCGAAGAGCTTGCGGGGATCCATAATACATTTCATGTTTCCCATCTTTGTAAGTGTCTTGCGGATGATTCGTCATGGATGTCATTAGAAGAGATTGAGCTAAACAACAAGTTAGAGTATGTCGAGGAACCGATTGCCATACTTGATGAGAAAGTGAAAATGTTAAGAAATAAAGAGGTGAGAACCTTTAAAATTCAATGGCGTCATAGTAAGGGTTCCGAGTTTACATGGGAATCCGGAGAATTTGTTTTGGTGTATCTTCCGGCTTGTCATGCGGCTTGGATTGTAAGGACGTAATCCGATTCAAGTGGGGAAGAGTTGTAAGACCCTGTTTCCGGTTAGTTGGGACGTCGTCCAAACTCTTGGGACGCCATCCAACATTGAAGGACTGGACGCCGTCCAGTAAATTGGACGCCGTCCAAAGGGCCTAACGGGCCAGCTGTTTGTTTTAAGATCTTTTAAAAGGGCTTTTTGGTAATTTCACTTATGGGATGAGTTTAAGGCCACTAGATCAGTTCATGGAGTGCCATTACTCCATTTTCAACCACCACTTCCTATCCACTTTAATTCTAGAGAGAGAGAAGGTTTCTAGAGTGAGAGAGCTCAAATCAAGGAGGAAGAAGGTTGTTTCGGGTCAAAACGCGAGTTTTAAAGTTGTTCATCTAGTCCCTAGCTACATTGTGATTGTAGTGGTAAGTTCTAATCTTGACTTCCTTACTTAAAATTAGTTTAAGGGTTATGGTTTGGGTTAGTGATGAACATAAAACCCATTTGTTGGTGAATTGGGGATTTTTGGTAAGAATAAGTTAAAAGAACCCAAGAGTGACCAACCTAGGGTTTTAAAATGACAAAATGTGTTTATGAATCTAAATTGGTTGGTTAATTACTAGCACACCTAGATATTGAGTAAATGGGTGTTATTCGGGTATGTTGGTGACCCAAATGGGTGTGTTGACTTTAAAATGGTCAAATGTGTAATAATTGACCTAGTTGGGAAAGATGAGCATGAAATACCCTAGGTTTGTATTAGTTGGTGTTGTTAGACCCTAATCACTAGCTTTTAGTGATTTATAACAAGTCATGGCCTCGAATGGGCGGTTTTAGTATAAATGGGTCATTTAAGGCATTTAAGTCATTAAATGCCCAAGTGTGTATTGTTGGTGTTTAGTTCAACTAGTTTGTGTGTTGATTGAGTACTTAATGTATTAGGTACTTTGCTTTGAAGCTTGCGGAAGTATAAAACCGTCACCGAAGCGTTAAGGTGAGTGGAATAATTATATATGTATGTATATGATTTATTTACTTGTGGGGTATGGGTTAAAGTTCGATGTTGACGATACCATATCCTAGAGTATATTGTTTATTTTGATGAGGGCTTAAAGTTCGATGTTGACGATACCTCATGTATGGATTTAAAGTTCGATGTTGACAATGCCATACGACTATTGTAGTGACGTTTGATGAGGGTTTAAAGTTCGTTGTTGACGATACCTCATATGTGGGTTTTAAGTTCGATGTTGACGATACCACATTCAATGGACGGATGGGATTTAAGTTCGATGTTGACGATACCATTCGTTGGGCTAGCCTTGGAATTTGAGTACTAATGGATGTTGTGAACATCAATGTTTGTGTATTGTGGTATAGCATGTTATATTGCTTGTGTTATATGCTATTGTTATACTAGCTCGTGTTATCGGAATTTTTAGCGTTATACTTTATGATGGTATGCTAATGATATTGCTAGTATGTATGCAGAGTTGGTGTAAGTGATTGCAAGTAAGTAAGTTATATGTGTATATGTATAATTATTGCATTTACTAAGCGTTTTGCTTACCCTCTCGTTCTTTATCTTTTTAGGCTCCGGCGTGGACAAGGGTAAGGGCGTTCATTTGGATTATTGGTCTCCCACTTTTTTTTGGATAGGGGATGCTTTTGGGAAGTTTGACTTTTGAAGTTTGGCCGAGATTGTGGGTAGTTTAACCCTAAACACCATGCTCTAGGTGTCGTTTGGAAATTAAACTCTTATGGTCGAAACTTGTATTTTTGAACGGAATTCGTAAAACGGCCGATGTGGGACCGATGTTGTAAAACTCGATCTTATGGTTGAAATCTCTTAGTTTTACTTATATTAACATGTTGTGAAAAGCGTTTTGTTTAAAAGTGTCGGGAAGTGGGTTTTCCGCTCGCGTAAGTTGGACCACTTGATCAGAATTCTGCAGTTCATTTGGACGCCGTCCCAAATGGTTGGACGCCGTCCTGGCCTTCAGTACTGGACGCCGTCCAGATGTACAGTCTCTCCAAAAAAAAAAAAATTAAAGTGTGTTTTTGGTATAACGAGGGTTGGGTCGTTACATCCAACAAACAATAGTGGTATGACATCGTCAACATCGAACTTTAAATCCATACATGAGGTATCGTCAACACCGAACTTTAAACCCTCATCGAACAATAACACACACAAGGATATGGTATCGTCACATCGAACTTTAAACCCATATCCCGCAAATAAATAAACCGTATACATACATGTATAATTATTCCACTCACCTTGGAATGCCCGCACAAGTCATGTATAACATGATCTCTGTCCTCAAATCCAAGCAAGTAACCACCTATATCACACATAGGTACAATATACACATAAATAACCATTCTTTAAAAGAGAACCCGACACAAACATCCCTTAACTGAGGGATTACACCTTGCTCGCCAAACCCGCCCATTTAACACCTAATGGACACAAACCATTTACCACTTCGGGTGGTAATTCAAACCCACTCTACAAAGTACAATTTAACCCAATTTATACTTTACACCAATTAGACCAACCTAGGTCTTAACACTAAATTACTACTTAGGTAGTAATCATTACGAACGTCATTTACACCAAAACCCCAACACGTTTAATATTGACCCATATTGCTTTTGACCACGTTTGACTTATGTTAAAATATCATTTTAACCCTAAATTACTTCTTGCGAGTAATTACATCCAAAAACATAATTTAACACTTAACAAAAGCGTTTAACATCCATTTAATCCAAATTAGTGTCATCATCAACTTTAATGCAATTCAATTTACCCATTTTGGCCAAAGTCATAAAAACGCCCAAAATCACTAACGACTAGTGAGTATATTTCCAAAACACCAATTAATACCTAAATCAAGTATTTACATACTTGATTTACCAAAACTTGACTCAAAACTTATTTTGACCCCAACTCAAAGTCAAAACCCATTTTGACTAGCAAACATGTTCTTTAGAACATCAAAACCACCAATACACTTACAAACTAGTGACTAACACCCAAATTCATGACAAATACTTTCAAATTCGTCATCAAACCCTAAACCCACAAATATCGGGTTTACTTACATAATACATACAACAAAACCCCCAATTTCATGAGAAATGGAGTTTATAACCCTAACTAGCTCAAACCCTAAACATGAACAAGAATCATAAACAATGAAATTCGGAGTTATAACTCACCACCACTACCAAAATGTAGCTAGGAACGAGATGAACAACTTTAACACTAGCACTTTGGTGAGATTTCCACTTCTTCTTCTCCAAACCAAGCTTTCTCACTCTAAAAGTCACCCCCTCTCTCTAAAATAAGTTGTGAGTGTTTTGTGTGGGTGAAAATGAGGCTTGAAATAGCCTTGGATCAGTTTTGATGATCCCAAACCGACCCCAAAGTGAAAAGACATAAATGCCCCAAATTTAAACTCAAAAACGAGTTCAAAATGGTCATTCAGCACTTATGTCGCATTTTGCGACACCCCAAACGCGATACACCTGACCAAATCGCGACAAATTGACCAGGACCAGGTTTTTAAGGCTGTCGCATTTTGACCATGTTTGTCGCGTTTCGCGACGTACCAGGACGTGACACATGTGCTACAAACGCGATACCTGCAGCTCTTCGACCGAATTTCAGTTTCCAACTTCAATTTAAAAGTTCAGGGACTGAGGTTGACAGATTAAGATTCTGATGTAAATTCTGAAAATGCATAAGTGTTAGGTTGACTTTCAGTGACACTTTCTGATGCACACTTTTACTGACACTTTCTGATGACACTTCTGATGTATAAAATTCAGGGTGTTACATGAAGTTTAGAGAGCCTTAGAAGAAGCAATCTCAAGAGTGTGTCTCGTACATTGTTTGAATCTATAAGAGCCAAAATCTATGTTGAATCTCCTCAATTTCCTTTGAAGGGTTATTTAGGTATTAAAGACATGTAGTATGTAATTGCGTGATTATGGTCATGATCACGTACTTGAAGAAGAAGTTATAGTTTTAATATTGCATATAAACTTTCATGAATGCATATACACTTTTAATGTTATATTATCTTTCGCTAAAAGTTATGTTTTGTACTCTAAATATCAATAATACTAATCCCACAATTTGTGGAGGATTATTTTCTAATACACACACACACACTCAAAAGGCACTCCTACAACCTCGGAGAACTAAGAACATCTTCAGACCCATTCATAAAATATTGAAACCTATACAACGACGCTAACTTTCTTCTTCTTGGACACCATCTTAATAAGCTTCCCTTCCACTCTAGCAATATGAATAGACTTATATGATCTTTACGAAAATGAAAAATCCGACCCATTCTTTGTTGATGAAGATGCCTTCTTCATGTGCAACTTAATAAGCTAGTTATTTGTATGGTTTTATTAGTTTGTTTTCATTGGAACTCTGTTGTTAGTTGTCTCTTTTGTTATTCACGTAGAATGCATTATAGCTTTCATATAGTTGTATATTATGTACCGATTGAAATTCTAATGAATCTTTTGATGCTTTATTTATATATATACATGTAGTTTCGAAACGTACTAAAAATTTTGTGTTATAATAGTAAAAATATAACGATCAATATGTTAAAGTAATAAATTTTAAAATATTAAAATCATTACAAGTAACTATAGATTTATATTGTAGAAATTTACTAATTATACTCAAATTTTTTCTTTTTCAGTAATTACTAAGAGAGTAATTACTAAGAGAATGTTTAATGTATATATCATAATATGTATTTGCTGCAACGATTTCACGCCGCGATACGTGAGTCATCTCTACTACAATAACAATATTTAGATATATAACAATATCATCTCGCACAATAACGTGCGTGTAAAGACCCGTCCTAATCCATAAGAACGAATACAATAACATATGATTACATCGCGAGGTATTTGACCTCTATATGATACATTTTACAAACATTGCATTCGTTTTTAAAAGACAAACTTTCTTTACATCGAAAATTGACAGCATGCATACCATTTCATAATACATCCAACTATAATTGACTTAATAATAATCTTGATGAACTCAACGATTCGAATGCAATGTCTTTTGAAATATGCCATGAATGACTCCAAATAATAACTTTAAAATGAGCAAATGCGCAGCGGAAGATTTCCTTAATACCTGAGAATAAACATGTTTTAAAGTGCCAATCAAAAGGTTGGTGAGTTCATTAGTTTATCATAATCGATCATTTCCATAATTTTAATAGACCACAAGATTTTATTTCCATTTCTCTTAAATATACGTCCCATACATAGAGACAAAAATCATTCATATGGATTGAACACCTGGTAATCGACCTTAACAAGATGCATATAGAATATTTCCATCATTCCGGGACAACTTCGGACATGATAAATTCGCCATCATTCCGGGACAACTTCGGACATGATAAATTCGCCATCATTACGGGACAACTTCGGACATGATAAAAAGGGCATATTCGATTTCGATAATTTAACCATAGAATGTAGTTTCGATTACTTGTGTCTATTTCGTAAAACAGTTATAAAAATAGCACATGTATTCTCAGTCCCAAAAATATATATTGAAAAAGCATTTAAAAAGGAAGCAAATGAAACTCACAATACTGTATTTTGTAGTAAAAATACATATGACGACATTGAACAATGCAAGGTTGTCCTCGGATTCACGAACCTATATTAAGTATATATATTTATATGTTGGTTACTAACTGTCTAACAATTTAGGTCAGGTCATAGTGTACCATAATCCTAATGCTCGAGATCGATGTGCAAAAGTCAACAAAAGTCAATTTGACCCAATTTGATCTACAAAATCTTATTCATGTTTACTATATAACTTAAATAGTCGTTTTATATATTTAAATACATTTATCAGTTTTTATTAGAGTAAAAATAATACAAGTCATTTATAAATAAAAATTTATTTTAAAAACTTATATTAAAATTTATCTATGCTAAAAATATACTTTTATATATCTTAAGTAATATAATTTATGAAGTTCAATTAATATCGTAAAACTATAGTGATAGGTATTATTAATGTAATTGTATTACATGTAGTAAAAATATCTTTGTATCACAGATTGATTTGATAAAATAATATCGATAATAATAATAAGTGAAAGTTGTATTATTTTGTAATAATAATTATTATTATTCTACTAATAAAATAACAATATTTATATATTTACTAATGATTATAATAAAATGATAATTCTAAACATAACAATCTTAATGATAGCAATACTTTTTAATATTAACCGTGATAATAATATTTTATATAAAAATAATAATTCTATTCAAAATGATAATTTTAAATAATAATAATACTAAAATGATAATACTAATGATATTTTATAATAACAATGATATTTCTATTAAAAATGATAATTTTAGTAAAAATGATGGTTTTAATATTAGTGATACTTTTAATAATAATAATGACGAATAAAATAATAAAATGATAGTTTTGATAATAATATTAATTATTTTAATAATAATAATAATAATAATAATAATAATAATAATAATAATAATAATAATAATAATAATATTGATTATTAGATAATAATAATAATAACGATAATAACGACAATAACGATAACGATAACGATAACGATAACGATAACGATAACGATAACGATAACCATTTTAACAATAATACATTAAAATTATAGATAATTCAATTGACTATAACTTTTAATCCGTTCATCAAAACCATACGATATCTAAATGAAAAGTTTATAGTTTTTCGCCAGCTTTCCAATAACATGCATATCATATACCTTATCTCAATCGCATATGTAACAAATTCATAATCTATCCTAAACTATTTAACGACAATAATAAGTAGACAAGCATGCATAATCATTTATACTCGAGCACTAGTCAGGGATACACTATTAATATATAAAAATTAAGATATGAGTGCTCACGTATCAATATTGAGATTCAATATTGCAGGAAGAGTACGTAGACGCAACTGAGACGATAAACACTATATCGACCTCACGAGCATACCCCCGAACATTACCCATCACCTCTATAGTTATAACCCATAATTTCCTTAGCCGTATCCTACTCGAAATCAGTTTTGAAAACTTGTTTTAGAATAATCGAGCAGCACTCCGTCGTAGAATTTTATGTAAATATTACTAATAATAATACTAATAATAATACTAATAATAATAATAATAATAATAATAATAATAATAATAATAATAATAATAATAATAATCTTGATAATAATAATGATAATAATAATAATAATAATATAAATAATTAAAAAAATAAGAACAGAGGGAGTAATATATATCGGTGATGTATGTGTGTGTGTTTAACTCTTGAACCCGTCGAGCTTTTAAAGACTGAGTGCCACAAATCTCCCCATGCGATCGCATGGGGATTAAGCCTTAAGGCCATGCGATCGCACGGTGGCTCCATCCAGCTCATATGCACTAAATCAAGCTGCCGACACTCGTTATTATATAATACATATTTATATATTTAATTTATATAATTAATTATATATTATATTATATTTACGTACATAGTTAATTTGTAATTTTTGTTCCAAAGTCTCGTACGTTGTCACTCGACTAGTGTCTCGGTTTCGGTTTCTCGAGCGCATGTTCGTACGTTTAGAAAACTAACACTTTACGTTACGCGACGTGTACCTTTATCAATAATTAGACTTTAATCAATGAAAAATAATCCCACTCAAAGTGTAATTTATTCATTTGAGTGTTTTGGTCATTTGTTTCTATATATCATTGTTTCGTTGTTTGTCAAAATGTATATTTTTAATTTAAATGTTTTATGACTAAGTTAATATTATATCTATCACTTTGTAATATATATATATATATATATATGTATATATATATATATGTATATATATATATATGTATATATATATATATATTATAAATTGTACGTATTGTATGTAGTTGAAATATAATATTTAGTTTTTCAAAACTAATTATAATTTAAAGTTTGTTTTAAAATCGATTAGAAAAATATTATAACACGTAACGTTTTTAAAACTTAAATAGATATCATTCATTTATGTACTAACGTTTTAAATATCAATCTCATCACTAAGCGAGTGTTACTATCGTGTACGTAACTATTTGGAAAACATAAATATTTAATGAACATGTTTTAAATACACGTTGCAAGTTATTTATACATATTTAGTTCTATCCATTAACATTTCGACTTATTGTATATATTCAAATTCATTCTTAAAAGATTTCAACTATATCGTAAAACGTTTTCAATATTATGAAAATTAATGATTATTAATCAAAAGACTTGAGGCAATCATTGTGTTGAAAGTTAATTTTTACTAACCCTTGTCCAGTTATCGTTAATTAACCTGATGTTAAAGCGAGGTGTAGTACGAAATAGATTATATTTTATTACGAAATACTATTAAATACGATACAATTTTACACAAGTTATTTATTCATTTATTGAATGGATATACCTAAACCTTGCTACAACACTTATAGGCAGTGTACCTAATCGTAGAGTAGTGTAGTTTTTAGAAAGTCTGGTTCGTTCCACAGGGAGCTAGCTGAGTTTAACGCTATATATGTTTTAAACTATATTTGTATAAATATATATATATATATATATATATATATATATATATATATATATATATATATATAAATATAATTATATATATATATATATATATATATATATATATATATATATATATAAGTAATATAGTAGTATTATTATTATTATTATTATAAAGGGGGGGTTTTACCGTTTAGTGACCGGTTTGTCGATTTTAAGACTTAAATCACAATTAAAACCTAATGTAAAATATTAAATAAAAATATGACTTAATTTAAAGCGTAAAGTAAATGATGATAAATAAAAGTGCGATAAAATAAAAGTACGATAATTAAAAGTGCAATAAATAAAATGACGATAAATAAAAGTGCGATGAGATATAAAATAAAGGAATTATGCTTATTTAAACTTTCGTAATCATGATGTTCGACGTGTTGATTTTAATTTATTACCATGGGTTAATTGTCCTTTGTCCTGGATTATTTGATATGTCCATCTCGTTTTGGTCCATAATAGTCCATCGGTCATAAATATAAAGTGCGAGTGTCCTCGTCAAATTACCCTTATACGCGAAGTCAAATATTCCAACTAATTGGGGACTTAAACTGTAACAATGTCTTAATACTTTGTTAATGATTACACCAGGTTGTCGACTACGTGTAACCCAAGGTTTTAATACGTTGTTAACAATTACACCAAGTGTCCTTTTATGTAATCCACCCCTGTTTTAATGAGTCCATTGACTATTAATCCATCCTCGTGTCCGGTCAAATGAACAATTATTAGTATTTATAAATATCCCGCCCATCGTGTCCGATCGAGTGTATGTGGTTATTTATAATTACCTCAAATTGTAAATCTCTATATTAAATTAACAAACTATCATTCAGTTTAACAAATATAAAGCCCATTAATAGCCCATAGTCCAATTTCCACAAGTGTCGGTCTTTTGTCCAAACCCCAATTATGGTCCAAAGCCTAATAACCCCGTCTTTAATTTTTAGTCCAACATCACGATTACTTCGGCTTAAATAAGCATAATAATAACTTAGCTACGAGACATTAATTTAAAAAGGTTGAACATAACTTACAATGAGTATTAATCGCGTAGTATTACACGGACAGAATTTCGACTTACAAACTTAAAACATTTGCCATTATAACCTTATTATTATTAACTTAATATTAAAATTATAATTATAAAATATAAATATAAATATATATTGAGAGATAGAGAGTAATTGATTGAATATGGTATACTCAAACTAGGCAGAAAACGTTCCAATTTATAGGACTTGGCCATGTACGGTAAGCCATGCGATCGCATGGAATTTATGCATGCTGGCCATGCGATCGCATGGCAGCCAAATCCTATTCTAGTTGATTCCAAAACGTGGGCTGCTGCGATATATTTAATATATAATATAATATAATATAATTTTAAATAATTATATATATATTATATTATATTCTTGTGCATAGTTGATTCGTAATTTTAGGCCCGTTGCGTCATGCGTTGATAGTTGGTTCATGACCCGGTTCCAGATTTTCGAACGTTCTTTCGTACAATTTAATATCTTGTACTTTGTGTTTTGCGGCTTGGACTCTTGTCATTTTCAGACGTTTCTCACCAATAATTTGAACCACTTGGATTGTACTTTGTACTTTTTAGCTTTTTGGTCATTTGCGTCTTCAAATCGTCGAATCTGTCTTTTGTCTTCACCTTTTATTATTTAAATGAATATCACTTGTAAATAGAACAATTGCAACCAAAAGCTTGTCTTTCTTGAAGGATAATGATATGAAATATGTGTTCGTTTTTAGCATTATCAAATATTCCCACACTTGAGCGTTGCTTGTCCTCAAGCAATATAGAACTTGAATATAACTTTACTAGAATCACTTCTTTATTCTTCACACTTTGTACATCAGTGATTTTAATACGGCGGTATGAACAATGATAGTAACGTTGTGGTTTACAGTCCTACATGACTATAAAAATTTAGATCCTTTAGGAAATTGGATCTTTATGAAAATATTTATTTTTTTGAAAATTCATTCTAGCTTTTACCCTAGATAAGTTTTCTGGAATAACCCTTCACCGGTGTTTGCAAAATGTTTTTGTGGGTTTTGTGGGTTTCAGATTTGAAAATTTTAGCTCAAAACTTATGGTTTTGTGTCACCCACTTGCTAACCTTGTATTAGGAAAGCAACACGTCCAGTTTACATGCTCCGTATATTACCTTTCGGTAAACTACCGTGAAACAACCCAACCCGTATTCCATACGATAATTTTTTTATTTAAAATAATACACATTTACGTGCCAATTAAATATGTAAACCATTCCACACATTTCGTTAAAACATACAACAAGTTTAGTGTTTACAAAAGGCACAAAGGCCATTAACGAATGTGATACAAGTTTGACCAATACAAAAATGATAGTTTTAAACCAAACAACACATCGGGCATGGTTTGGGACTACACTACCCAAAATGCTAGGCCAACTTCCAAAAGCTCCAACATAACATCATCAAGGGACACCTAGTGCCCAACAACCCCCTTGCCCTTGTCCACACCTGCATCTAAAAAGATAAACAACGAGAGGGGTAAGCTAATGCTTAGTGAGTGCAACAATTATACGTTTACATATACAACCTACTTACTTGCAATCACTTACGCATTTACCGCATACATGCTAGCATTATAAGTAATCATACCATCACAAGTATAACACTAAACCTTCCACCATACGAGCTAGCATAACAATAGCATATAGTTTAAACAATATAATATGCTACAATCCACACACACACAACCATGGTTAACCAAACGAACGAGGGAACGGTGTTTAAAGACCGTCGGAGTTCATAACAACCATTAGTGCACTTAACACTTCGTACACTAACCCCACGGGTGGCATCTTAACACGTCGATACTTCACCCCGGGTGGTGCCTTAACACTTCGACACTTCACCCCGAGTGGTGTCTTAGCACATCGACACTTCACTCATTACATCTCTCGGAGTGGCATCTTAACACATCGATACTTCACTCTCGAGTGGTGTCTTAACACATCGACACTTCACTCGCCATGTGAGGAGTGGTGTCTTAACACGTCGACACTTCACAACTCAGCTACACAAATAAATACATCATATATGCACGCATATAATTATTCCACTCACCTTAATACTTCGGTGATGATTATGCACTTTCGAAACTTCAAGGCAACGTACCTAATACATAAGTACACATTTAATTACACAACTAGTGGAACTTATCACACTACATATCACTTGAGCATTTAATGACCCATTTGCATTAAATAGCTCACCTACCTCAAAACCGCTCATAAATGGCCAAGACTCATATTAAATCACTAAAGCTAGTGATTTAAGTCTACTAACATTAATTAATCGCAACTTAGGGTAATTCATACCCATTTCACCCAAACTAGGTCAACATTACCCATTTTAACACTCTTTCAACATTAAACAAGTGTTTTAAAACTTAACCACACCATTAATACTTACAAATCTTAAATCATAAGGCCAAACCCTAGGTTATAGCTATTTAAGATTTCCTTTCACCCACATAACCCAAGTTCGCCCATTTTAACCCCAAATGGGTCATACAAGTCTCTAGTAACCAAAACCCTAGCCATTAACCAATTAAAACTCAAAACTTAGAGTTAGAACTTACCGAGACTATCAACGGGTAGCTAGAGACAAGAGGAACAACTTTAATTCTTGCTCCAAAGATCAACCCTCAATCCTTCACTCTCAAATCTCACCTTTAATTCAATTGAGTTTTAAGTTTTGGGAGAGAAAATAGAAAGAAAAGGGAAAAGAAATTCAATTAAATGAACAAGTGGATGAGATTTAATGCTCCCATCAGACTTACACGTCAAATTACCAATTTTCCCCTTAAATTCCCTTAAAATGAGCTAGGTCCGGATTCTGTCCAGCAGGACTGTCGCGGCGCGGCCCAATTCATCTCGGCGCGACATTCAACATGAAAATCGACCCTTCTTAACCCTCATTCTGTTTCTGGTTTGCTTGTTATGCCGCGGCGCGGACCATTTTGTCGCGGCGCGGCCTAAGGCTGTAACTGAGCAGCTTGACCATCTTAAACAAATTTCAACATTAATTAATTTTGTACATTTCAAACCCGCTTCCTATTCTCACCTAACCTTCAACTATAGTCTCGCAAGACTTAACGCTATCAAAACCCACATATAGACTTGCTTATGCACACATTATCAAGCATACACATACATATATATATCTATACATATATTCATACATTTACGCGTAAGCTAACGAGTTATAAACGTACAAATGATTAAGTATGTACCTTTCAATACGTACGGGAAAAACGGGATGTTACAACTCTCCCCCACTTGAATCGGAGCGCGTCCTCGCGATCCAAGCCGCATGACAAGCCGGAAGATAGACCAAGACAAACTCTTCGGATTCCCATGTAAACTCGGAACCCTTTCGATGTCGCCATTGCACCTTGAAAGTTCTAATTTCCTTGTTTCGCAACATCTTAACCTTCTCATCAAGGATTGCAACCGGTTCTTCCGCATACTCTAGCTTGTTATTCAACGTAATCTCATCTAAAGGCACCCAAGTCGAGTCATTCGCAAGACACTTACGAAGATGGGAAACATGAAACATGTTATGGATTCCCGCAAGTTCTTCGGGTAACTCTAGTCGATAAGCAACCTCACCAACACGTGCCAAAATCTTGAAAGGACCAATAAACCGTGGGGCTAACTTTCCTCGCTTTCGAAACCGAATAACACCCTTCCATGGAGAAACCTTAAGCATCACCATGTCACCTTCTTGAAACTCAATCTTTCTCCTACCTTTACCGGCATAAGAATTTTTTCTATCTTGTGCCGCTTTAAGTCGAGCCCGAATCATCTCAATCTTACAATTCGCCTCCAAAACTAAATCGGAGCTCCCGATCTCTCTTTGACCCACTTCTCACCAACAAATGGGAGTTCGACACCTACGCCCATAAAGCATCTCATACGATGGCATCCCAATACTAGTGTGGTAACTATTATTGTACGAGAATTCCACCAATGGCAAGTGCTCATCCCAACTTCCACCAAAATCAATAATACACGCCCTTAACATATCCTCCAACATTTGTTTCGTACGCTCGGTTTGACCGTCCGTTTAAGGATGATACGCCGGGCTCAATTTCAATTGAGTACCCATATCTTCATGAAACTTGTTCCAAAACCGGGACGTAAAACGAGTATCTCGATCCGAAACAACAGATATAGGAACCCCATGTCTCGATATCACCTTCTTGATAAACAACTTGGATAAAGTCTCCGATGATATCGTTTCCCAAATGGGAAGAAACAAAGCACTTTTCGTCAATCGATCAACTATCACCCAAATCGTATCATATTGGGTTCTCGCCGTCTTCGGTAACTTAGTAATGAAGTCCATGGTAATGTGCTCCCATTTCCATTTCGGGACTTCCAAGGGTTGTAACTTACCGTACGGCTTCTGGTGTTCGGCTTTAACTTGCAAACACGTGACGCACTGTTCAACATACTTAACCACATCACGTTTCATACCGGGCCACCAATAATCTTTCTTCAAGTCATAGTACATCTTTGTTGCACCCGGATGAATGGAATACTTTGACTTAAGTGCTTCATCTAGTAGCACTTGTCGGTTACCACCCATCTTAGGTACCCACACTCTTCCTTGAAACGACAACAAACCACGTGAGCCCATAGTAATGAACTCCGTTTGCCCCACAATCCGCTCTTCATGCTTGTTGTGAACATACGCTTCTATTTGAATCTCACCAAGCTTTATAAGGAAATCGTTAGTAATAATCATGCGTAACGATCCTACTCGTATCGCCGGATGTTGACTCTTTCGACTCAACGCATCCGCGACCACGTTCGCCTTTCCCGGATGTTAAAGTATCTCACAATCATAATCCTTCACCACATCCATCCACCTACGTTGACGATAATTCAAATCTCGTTGAGTAAAGAGGTGTTTCAAACTCTTATGGTCCGAATAAATCGTACACTTGACACCATACAAGTAGTGGCGCCAAATTTTCAACGCATGAACCACCGCCGCCAATTCAAGATCGTGAGTCGGGTATCTCTTTTCGTGTTCCTTTAATTGTCGAGAGGCGTAAGCGATGACTTTACCTCTTTGCATCAAAACACACCCGAGCCCATTTAAAGAAGCATCACAATAAACCGTCATGTCTTCTACCCCTTCCGGCAACACTAACACCGGAGCTTGACACAATTTCTCTTTTAACAATTGAAAAGCAATTTCTTGCTCGTTCTCCCAATTGAACCTTACGTTCTTCCTTGTCAATTTAGTCAAAGGAGAAGCAATCTTAGAAAAGTCTTGAATGAACCGACGATAATAACCAGCCAATCCGAGAAAGCTTTGGATTTCCGTAGGCGTAGTCGGTTGTCCCCAACTCTTCACCGTTTCTATCTTCCCCGGGTATACTTGAATTCCTTCTTGATTCACAATATGGCCAAGGAATTGAACTTCCCTTAGCCAAAATTCACATTTGGAGAATTTTGCATACAACTTCTCCTTCCGCAATGTCTTCAACACTTCACGCAAATGGTGCTCATGTTCCTTCATACTCTTAGAATAAACAAGTATGTCGTCGATGAACACAATTACCAACTTGTCCAACATAGGTTGGCACACTCGGTTCATAAGATCCATGAATGCCGCCGATGCATTCGTAAGACCAAAAGGCATAACTACAAACTCATAATGCCCATAACGCGTTCGAAAAGCCGTTTTCTCTATGTCTTCCTCACTGACCCGCACTTGATGATAGACGGACCGTAAGTCAATCTTAGAAAAATACGTTGCACCTTGAAGTTGGTCAAACAAATCGTCAATCCTAGGTAATGGATAGCGATTCTTGATCGTCACTTTGTTCAACTCCCGATAATCGATGCACATCCGCATACTTCCATCTTTCTTTTTCACAAACAAGACCGGAGCACCCCATGGCGAGGAGCTCGGTCGAATGAAACCCTTCTCAAGCAACTCTTGGGTTTGATTTAACAACTCTTGCATTTCCGTTGGCGCTAAACGATAAGGAGTTTTAGCAATGGGAGTAGCTCCCGGAACCAACTCAATGCGAAATTCTACTTGTCTTTCCGCCGGAACACCCGGTAACTCATCCGGAAAAACGTCTTCAAACTCATTAACCACCGGAATTTTACGAATGGGTGGTGGCTCATCACGAGTATCAACTACATGAGTGAGATAACATACACCACCACTCTTGAGAAAACGTCGTGCCCGTGCATAAGTGCATAATGGTACGAGTCTTCTTCGTTTATCACCATGAATAATCAACTCTCCCCCACTTGGGGTTCTCACACGAATGAACTTATCATGGCATGCAATATCGGCTCTATAACGATCGAGCCAATCCATGACAACAACAATATCAAACTCACTCAAAGTCATCGGAATGAGATCGATTTTAAAGTCTTTGGCACCAAACACAACATTACAATCTTTACACACATCAACCCCTAGCACCGTCTTACCATCCGCTATTTCAACTTCTATCGGATGACTTAACTTAGCTAGCGGTTTGTTAAGCTTAGACACAAATTGAGGCGATACAAAAGACAAATTAGCACCGCTATCAAATAATATCTTTGCCGGATTAGAGTTAACCATGAAAGTACCTGAGACAACTTCATTGGAATGCCTGGCCTCATCATTGTTCATCAAATAATTCCGCCCCTTAGCTGTTCCCGCCGCCTTCTCTAACCTCTTAACATGATCACCCCGCAAGTCGGGACACTCCGGCCTCTTTTGCCCTTCTTTACCGCAATTAAAACAAGTGAGCTTGGTTGTGGTTGATTGTTTCGGGCACTCACGAGCCATGTGCCCCCTTTGCCCATAATTGTAGCAAGCATAAGTAAAATCACCGGAAGCACCCTTCTTAACACTACCAACACTCTCGGAGCCCTTCTTGTGCTTCTTGTTAGAAAAGTTTGAATGACTAGTAGCTTCAAACTTCTTTTTGCCGAAGGTAAAGCCACTCTTTCTCAAGATGAGCGACTCGAAACCTTTGGCCATATCAAACAACTCATCAAAACTCTTCACCACATTCACGCTTATCTTCTCTTGATAATTATCATTCAAGATTCGGTAAAAGTCTTCCTTCAACATTTTATCATTCCCGACATACTCCGGGCAAAATTGAGTTTTCGACAAGTAAACGGATTTAAGAGTATTCAAATCCATCGACCCTTGCCTCAAGGAACGTAACTCGTCCTTAAGCCTAGTAAGATCGGCCAAAGTTCGGTACTCTTGGAAGAACTCCGTTTTGAACTCATCCCAAGTAAAATCCGTGCATTGTTCTTAGCCATAAACTTGGATTTTTGCATCCCACCATAGCTTCACATCACCTTTTGGCATGCTACAACCATACCTTGTCTTTTTATCAATCGGGCATTCACAAGTTCGAAAGGCCCCCTCCATATCGGAGATCCACCGGGCACTCTTTAACGGGTCTCTTTCGCCCTCAAAAGTAGGTGGTTGAGCATCCTTAAAGTTCTTATAGAGAAAGTCACGTCTTCCCACATTATCTTCATGTAGGACGGCTTTAACTTGTTCTTTGACTACATTGACCAATTGTTCGCCAATTGAGTCTAGGAACATCTTCTTGATATCCACAAGGTACTCCGCCTTTTGACTTTTAAGAATGGCCTCAATCTTGGCCGTCAACTCGGCGTCCTCACTAGTGCCCCCATTTTCGGTGTCGTGTCCGTTTCTCATCTTCATTCTATAAAATGGAAAAGATTAAACAACAAACGAAACAAAAGGACATAACACGTATGCATATACGTATACCCCACACTTCTCCATCTTACTCAACAATCGTCGTACATTACTTGTTTGACACGATTTGCACCCGTAACAATGGTAGCTAATCATTGTTACACGAGCATGTCGCATTAACTTGCTAGCACAACATCCATCTCACTTGATGATTGCTAAACACAACACAAATCAATTAGCACGAGGTTAGTTCACATAACCAAAGCACTGACAATTCCCGATTAGACCCAAAGTCCTACAAGTCCCGCATAAAAGCGCATGCACAATAAAGTCTAAGTCTAGGCACCTATCTCAAGTCACCTAAATCCCTTAGACCATGCTCTGATACCACTTGAAACAACCCAACCCGTATTCCATACGATAAAATTTTTTTAAAAATAATACACATTTACGCGCCAATTAAATATGTAAACCACTCCACACGTTTCGTTAAAACATACAACAAGTGTAGTGTTTACAAAAGGCACAAAGTCCATTAACGAATGTGATACAAGTTTGACCAATACAAAAATGATAGTTTTAAACCAAACAACACATCGAGCATGGTTTGGGACTAAACTACCCAAAACGCTAGGCTAACTTCCAAAAGCTCCAATATAACATCATCAAGGGACACCTAGTGCCCAACAACCCTCTTGCCCTTGTCCACACCTGCATCTAAAAAGATAAACAATGAGAGGGGTAAGCTAATGCTTAGTGAGTGTAACAATTATACGTTTACATATACAACCTACTTACTTGCAATCACTTACGCATTTACCGCATACATGCTAGCATTATAAGTAATCATACCATCACAAGTATAACACTAAACCTTCCACCATACGAGCTAGCATAACAATAGCATATAGTTTAAACAATATAATATGCTACAATCCACACACACAACCATGGTTAACCAAACGAACGAGGGAACGGTGTTTAAAGACCGTCGGAGTTCATAACAACCATTAGTGCACTTAACACTTCGTACACTAACCCCACGGGTGGCATTTTAACATGTCGATACTTTACCCCGGGTGGTGCCTTAACACTTCGACACTTCACCCCGAGTGGTGTCTTAGCACATCGACACTTCACTCGTGACATCTCTCGGAGTGGCATCTTAACACATCGATACTTCACTCCCGAGTGGTGTCTTAACACATCGACACTTCACTCGCCACGTGAGGAGTGGTGTCTTAACACGTCGACACTTCACAACTCAACTACACAAATAAATACATCATATATGCACGCATATAATTATTCCACTTACCTTAACACTTCGGTGATGATTATGCACTTTCGAAACTTCAAGGCAACGTACCTAATACATAAGTACACATTTAATTACACAACTAGTAGAACTTACCACACTACATATCACTTGAGCATTTAATGACCCATTTGCATTAAATAGCTCACCTACCTCAAAACCGCCCATAAATGGCCAAGACTCATATTAAATCACTAAAACTAGTGATTTAAGTCTACTAACATTAATTAATCGCAACTTAGGGTAATTCATACCCATTTCACCCAAACTAGGTCAACATTACCCCTTTTGTCCCATTTTAACACTCTTTCAACATTAAACAAGTGTTTTAAAACTTAACAACACCATTAATACTTACAAATCTTAAATCATAAGGCCAAACCCTAGGTTATAGCTATTTAAGATTTCCTTTCACCCACATAACCCAAGTTCGCCCATTTTAACCCCAAATGGGTCATACAAGTCTCTAGTAACCAAAACCCTAGCCATTAACCAATTAAAACTCAAAACTTAGAGTTAGAACTTACCGAGACTATCAATGGGTAGCTAGAGACAAGAGGAACAACTTTAATTCTTGCTCCAAAGATCAACTCTCAATCCTTCACTCTCAAATCTCACCTTTAATTCAATTGGGTTTTAAGTTTTGGGAGAGAAAATAGAAAGAAAAGGGAAAAGAAATTCAATTAAATGAACAAGTGGATGAGATTTAATGCTCCCATCAGACTTACACGTCAAATTACCAATTTGCCCCTTAAATTCCCTTAAAATGAGCTAAGTCCGGATTCTGTCCAGCAGGACTGCCGCGGCGCGGCCCAATTTGTCGCGGCGTGACATTAAACATGAAAATCGACCATTCTTAACCCTCATTCTGTTCCTGGTTTGCTTGTTATGCCGCGGTGCGGACCATTTTGTCGCGGCGCGGCCTAAAGCTGTAACTGAGCAGCTCGACCATCTTAAACAAATTTCAACATTAATTAATTTTGTACATTTCAAACCCGCTTCCTATTCTCACCTAACCTTCAACTATAGTCTCACAAGACTTAACGCTATCAAAACCCACATATAGACTTGCTTATGCACACATTATCAAGTATACACATACATATATATCTATACACATATTCATACATTTACGCGTAAGCTTACGAGTTATAAACGTACAAATGATTAAGTATGTACCTTTCAATACGTACGGGAAAAATGGGATGTTACATACCGTCGGGTTGTAAAGGAAAGTTTTGAACAAGCAACTGTTAAGGTAATGTCTAATGACATGCAGATGTTCATGGTCCATAACGTGTCGGATGCAATTACTATCCTTTGTAGGAGCAATAGTAAAGATCACACTATAGTTTTTCGGTCTGGCACAAGGTCCTGTCTTCGACCATGCTATGCAACCACCATTCTTACGGTTGACACCCGATTTGGTTCAGGTGACCTAATGAATTCCAGGTGAATTCCTAGGATTTTACGTTCAATGGTAATGAACGCATTGAAAATGGGTTTTCAGAAAACAAATCGGTTTGTAATTTAATCAAAATATTTTCTCGTTCAAGATCGAGTTTAGATATCATCGAATTCCATGAGTTTGAATTATCAATCTTTAAGGTCAATCTCAAGGATTGAGTAATATCAGGCTTAAAAGCTGATTTTTGATCTTTTAAGGAGACTATCCTTTCTGGGATCTGATTCATTAGTCTTATAAGCTAATTTGCACGGTGCCCCCCATTGTACGAGACAGATCCTCTCATGGTTAGGATAAGTCTGACCACTTGGCGACCCTGTTTGATGCTGAGCTCCGTGGATTTCCAGCTGATTTTCGAGAAAACTTTTCAAGGTTTTTCGTAGACTCTACAAATGGTCTGGACGACAACTTCCTGACCTAAATCAAGAAGCGCGTGTCTTTTTCTCGGAAGACTTTACTTCCTTTTAAATTCTATTTATATTATAATAATCTGGGTTAAACTGCTTAATATCGTCCAAAACAAAAGTATCTTCAATTATTTGTACAAAATATGTGATATATGTTCTAAATAACTTGGTAAATTTTTCCCACACTTGGCTTTTATTTTTCTTTCTTTGCCTTTTTATTCTCTTCTATTTCATTTTAAATGAATTCAAGCGTTTTGGGTTGTTTTTCAATTTATGTCCTTTCCGAGGTAACAATAATTTCGGTGTTAACACCTAGTTTTATCGTTCATAAATATGTATAAACATGATTTTGAGTTCATTAAGTTGAAAATTTTTTAAAAATTTACTAGAAGTGGGTAGTCAGTATATAAGACTAGGGCTGTTCTTTATTATCAGAGAGCACTAAATTCTAATACAACTACTGCGTTACTAGTAAAGTTTAAACGTGGCTATTAAACCAAGTGTAATATTTTTTTTTAAAACCGAAAGAATTTAATCCCTTCCCACACTTAAGATCTTGCAATGCCCTCATTTGCAAGAAATCAGTAACAATTTAAATTATTGAGGATGATTAGCGTAGAAAAATGATTAAATTTTACCAAAGTTTCCAAACATATTGTTGTTTGTTTGAATGATAAATGGTGCACATCATTTGTTCATTTCTGCAGTTGTTATTTTACATATATTTTACATCTTGTCGTCAAAATTAGTTGCTTTTGCTGAACTTAATGCCAGTCTTTGAAAATGCGCTGTTTTACCCTGTTGTGTACATGAAATAAAATACATACAATACAAATATAAACATGCATGGTATTTTGAAATGGGACTTAATATCCCACTTTCAAATTACAAAAATGAAATATTAGTACAAAATAATAAAAATGTTAAAAATTACATAAAAATATCAAAATGTTAAATGTTTAACATAAATAGATAAAAATAATAAAAGATAAGAAATCACCAATGTGAAATGTCTCGTTCATATTGATTATAAACGTTCCATATTAATTGATTTCGTTGCGAGGTTTTGACCTCTATATGAGACGTTTTTCAATGACTGCATTCGATTTTTAAAACAACCATAACCTTTATTTTATCGATAAAGGTTTAAAATATTACGACGATTATCAAATAATGATAATCAAAATATAGCGTTCTCACACGACCGTTACATAATGGTTTACAATAATATTACACATCAATATATTCCTTCGAATGCAGTTTTTAAACAATATTATACAAGCATGGACTCCAAATTTTGTCCTTAATTTAGTATGCAACAGCGAAAGCTCTTAACAATCACCTGAGAATAAACATGCTTAAAACGTCAACAAAAAATGTTGGTGAGTTATAGGTTTAACCTCTATATTTATCAAATTGTAATAATAGACCACAAGATTTCATATTTCCATTTTTTGTAAACATCATCCCATACATAGAGATAAAAATCATTCATATGGTGAACACCTGGTAACCGACATTAACAAGATGCATATAAGAATATCCCCATCATTTCGGGACATCCATCGAACATGATATAAAAACTCAAAGTACTAAAGCATCCGCTACAACGGATGGGGCTTGTTGGGCCCAATAGATCTATCTTTAGGATTCGTGCCAATTAATAGACTGGTTTACTAATTCTTAGGTTACCAAGCAAAAAGGGGATTTGGTTTCGATCATTCAACCATAGAAAGTAGTTTCATGTACTTGTGTCTATTTTGTAAAACATTTATAAAGCTGCATGTATTCTCATCCCAAAAATATTAGATTTTAAAAGTGGGACTATAACTCACTTTCACAGATTTTTACTTCGTCGGGAAGTAAGATTTGGCCACGGGTTAATTCACGAACCTATAATAAATATGTACATATATATCAAAGTATGATCAAAATATATTTACAACATTTTATTACGTTTTAATGATTTGAGTTTGTTAAGTCAGCAGTCCTCGTTAGTAACCTACAACTAGTTGTCCACAGTTAGATGTACAGAAATCAAGCAATATATATTATCTCGAATCAATCCACGACCCAGTGTCTACAAGCCTCAGACTAGATCACAACTCAAAGTATATATATTATTTTGGAATCAACCTCAACTCTGTATAGCTAAATCAAACATTACTGCATATAGAGTGTCTATGGTTGTTCCGATATATATATATAGATGGGTCGATATGATATGTCAAAACATTGTATAAGTGTCTATGGTATCCCAAGATTTCATAATATGTATAATACGATATAAATTAGTTAGGATAGGTTTAGTCTAGATTTGTTACAAAATTTTCGTAGCTAAAACTAGCAAATTTATCCAATTTTGTTTTACTCGTTATTTCTTCGTTTCAAATCCGTTTTGAGTGATTCATGTTGCTATGGTTTCATAATGAACTAAAATTTATAAAACTAAACAGAAAAAGTATAAGATTATAGTTAAAAATACAGGTTACAAGTCATTTTCTAAAGAGGTAGTCATTTACGTCGAAAAAACGACATCTTGATGACCATTTTGAAAAACATACTTCTACTTTGTGTTTAACCATGATTTTTGGATATAGTATCATGTTCATATGTAATATCATTTTTCCAGAAAACAAACTTTCAATTCAAAGATTATGATACTTTTTATTTTTTTTAACCCAAAACAGCCCCCAATTTCACTACGACGGCGTATGTCCGGTTTTAATGTGTTCTTCGTGTTTCCAGGTTTTAAATCATTAAGTTAGCATATCATATAGATATATAACATGCATTTAGTTGATTTTAAAAGTCAAGTTAGAAGGATTAACTTTGTTTGCAAACAAGTTTAGAATTAACTAAACTATGTTCTAGTGATTACATGTTCAAATATTCGAATAAGATAGTTTTACATATATGAATCGAATGATGTTATGAACATCATTACTACCTCAAGCTTAGTAAGTAAACCTACTGGAAGTGACAAAAATTGATCTAGCTTCAAAGGAGTCTTGGATGGCTTGAAAGTTCTTGAAGTAGAATCATGACACGAAAACAAGTTCAATTAAGATTTTCACTCGAAATAAGATAGTTATAGTTATAGAAATTGAATCAAAGTTTGAATATGAGTATTAACTTGTATTAGAAAGATATATTACTATAAATAAGAAAGATTTCTTGAGCTTAGATGATTACTTGAATTGGATTAGAAAGCTTGGAAGTAATCTTGCAAACTTGATAGTATTCTTGATTTTATGAAACTAGAACTTATAGAATTTATGAAGAACACTTAGAACTTGAAGATAGTACTTGAGAGAGATCAATTAGACGAAGAAAATTGAAGAATGAAAGTATTTGTAGGTGTTTTTTGTCGTTGGTATATGGATTAGATATAAAAGATGTGTAAGTTTGTTTTCATGTAAATAATTCATGAATGATTTATAATATTTTTTGTAATTTTGTGAGATATTTCATGCTAGTTGCTAAATGATGGTTCCCACATGTTTAATGACTCACATGGGCTACTAAGGAGCTGATGATTGAGTGTATATACCAATAGTATATACATCTTAGAAGCTGTGTATTGTACGAGTACGAATACGGGTGCATACGAGTAGAATTCTTGATGAAAATGAATGAGGATGTAATTGTAAGCATTTTTGTTAAGTAGAAGTACTTTGATATATGTCATGAAGTCTTCCAAAAGTGTATTAATACATCTTAATACACTACATGTATATACATTTAACTGAGTCGTTAAGTCATCGTTAGTCGTTATATGTAAGTGTTGTTTCGGAACCTTTAAGTTAACGATCTTGTTAAATGTAATTGATCCATTGTTATTACACTTAAATGAGATGTTAAATTGTTATGTTAACATGTTAACATGGTGTATTAATATATCTTAATATCATATAAATATGTGTAAAATACTATTACAATGATAATCGTTACATATATGTATTGTTTCGAAATCCTTAAGTTAGTAGTCTCATCTTACTCGTGTAGTTCATTGTTAATACACTTAATGATATATGTAATTATCATTTCATGATGTTAAACATAGTATATTAATATCTTAACATGATACATATGTATTTAGTAAGACGTTGTTGTAACGATAGCCATTATATATCTTAACATGATACATATGTATTTATGTATATGACTCATTGTTAATGTACATGGTGAGATACTTACTCATCATAATATCATGTTATATATATATATATATATATATATATATATATATATATATATATATATATATATATATATATATATATATATATATTATATATATATATATATATATATATATATATATATATAACATGTTGTTTTTTACAAGTTTTAACGTTCGTGAATTGCCGGTCAACTTGGGTGGTAAATTGTCTACATGAAACTCATTTCAATAAATCAAGTCTTAACAAGTTTGATTGCTTAACATGTTGGAAATATTTAATCATGCAAATATAGTTTTTCATTTAATATATAATCATGGAAAAGTTCGGGTCACTACAGTACCTACCCGTTAAATAAATTTCGTCCCGAAATTTTAAGCTGTTGAAGGTGTTGATGAATCTTCTGGAAATAGGTACGGGTATTTCAGCTTCATTTGATCTTCACTCTCCCAGGTGAACTCGGGTCCCCTACGAGCATTCCATCGAACCTTGACGATCGGTATCTTATTTTGCTTGAGCCTTTTAACCTCACGATCCATTATCTCGACGGGTTCTTCAATGAATTGTAGTTTTTCGTTGATTTTAATTTCGTCTAAAGGAATAGTGAGATCTTCTTTAGCTAAGCACTTCTTCAGATTCGAGACGTGAAAGGTATTATGTACATTGGCGAGTTGTTGAGGTAATTCAAGTCGGTAGGCAACTGGTCTGACACGATCTAAAATCTTGAATGGTCCAATGTATCTTGGATTTAGTTTCCCCCATTTACCAAATCGAACAACGCCTTTCCAAGGCGAAACCTTAAGCATGACCATCTCTCCAATTTCAAATTCTATATCTTTCCTTTTAAGGTCCGCATAGCTCTTTTGTTGACTCTGAGCGGTTTTCAAACGTTATTGAATTTGGATGATTTTCTCGGTAGTTTCTTGGATTATCTCTGGACCCGTAATCTGTCTATCCCCCAATTCATTCCAACAAATTGGAGATCTGCACTTTCTACCATAAAGTGCTTCGAACGGTGCCATTTCGATACTCGAGTGGTAACCGTTGTTGTAGGAAAATTCTGCTAATGGTAGATGTCGATCCCAACCGTTTCTAAAATCAATAACACATGCTCGTAGCATGTCTTCAAGAGACTGTATCGTCCTTTCACTCTGCCCATCGGTTTGTGGATGATAGGTAGTACTCATGTCTAGACGAGTTCCCAATACTTGTTGTAATGTCTGCCAAAACCTTGAAACAAATCTGCCATCTCTATCAGAGATAATAGAGATTGGTATTCCATGTCTAGAGACAACTTTCTTCAAGTATAATCTCGCCAACTTCTCCATTTTATCATCTTCTCTCATTGGCAGAAAGTGTGCTGACTTGGTGAGACGATCGACTATTACCCAAATAGTATCATAACCACTTGCAGTCCTTGACAATTTAGTAATAAAATCCATGGTAATGTTTTCCCATTTCCATTCTGGGATTTCAGGTTGTTGAAGTAGATCTGATGGTTTTTGATGTTCTGCTTTGACCTTAGAACGCATCAAATATTCTCCCACATATCTAGCAATATCGGCTTTCATACCCGGCCACCAAAAGTGCTTGTTGAGATCTTTGTACATCTTTCCCGCTCCGGGATGTATTGAGTATCTGATTTTATGTGCTTCCTTAAGTACCCTCTCTCACATCTCCAAACTTAGGTACCCAAATTCTTTCAGCTCTATACCGGGTTCCGTCTTCTCGAATATTAAGGTGTTTCTCCGATCCTTTAGGTATTTCATTCTTCAAATTCCCTTCTTTTACAACTCCCTGTTGCGCCTCCTTTATTTGAGTAGTAAGGTTAGTACGAATAATTATATTCATAGCTTTTACCAGTATAGGTTCTCTGTCCTTTCTACTCAAGGCATCAGCTACCACATTCGCCTTCCCAGGGTGGTAACGAATCTCGAAATTGTAATCATTCAATAACTCAATCCACCTACGCTGCCTCATGTTCAGTTGTTTCTGATTAAATATGTATTGGAGACTTTTGTGGTCGGTATATATAATAATTTTGACCCCATATAAGTAGTGCCTCCAAGTCTTTAATGCAAAAACAACAGCGCCTAGTTCCAAATCGTGTGTCGTATAATTTTGCTCGTGAATCTTTAATTGTCTAGACGCATAGGCAATTACCTTCGTTCATTGCATTAATACACAATCGAGACCTTGCTTTGAGGCGTCACAATATATCACAAAACCATCATTCCCTTCAGGCAATGACAATATAGGTGTCGTAGTTTACTTTTTCTTCAACAATTGAAATGCTTTTTCATGTTCATCCTTCCATTCAAATTTCTTCCCTTTATGCGTTAATGCAGTTAAGGGTTTTGCTATTTTGGAAAAATCTTGGATGAATCTTTTGTAGTAACCAGCTAGTCCTAAAAATTGGCGTATGTGTTTCGGAGTTTTCCATTTTTCAACGGTTTCAATCTTTGCCGGATCCACCTGAATACCTTCTTTGTTCACTATGTGACCGAGGAATTGAACTTCTTCCAACCAAAATGCACACTTTGAAAACTTAGCGTACAGTTTTTCTTTCCTCAATAACTCTAGCACTTTTCTCAAATGTTCTTCGTGCTCTTGATCATTCTTTGAGTAGATAAGTATGTCATCGATGAAAACAATGACAAACTTGTCAAGATATGGTCCACACACTCGGTTCATAAGGTCCATGAACACAGCTGGTGCGTTAGTCAAACCAAATGGCATAACCATAAACTCGTAATGACCGTAACGCGTCCTAAAAGTTGTTTTCGGAATATCATCCTCCTTCACCCTCATTTGATGATATCCAGAACGTAAATCGATCTTCGAATAAACCGACGAGCCTTGTAGTTGATCAAATAAGTCGTCGATTCTCGGTAGTGGACAACGGTTCTTGATGGTAACTTTGTTCAACTCTCGGTAGTCGATACACAACCTGAATGTACCATCATTCTTTTTGACAAACAAAACAGGAGCTCCCCATGGTGATGTGCTTGGTCGAATGAAACCACGCTCTAAAATTTCTTGTAATTGGCTTTGGAGTTCCTTCATTTCGCTGGGTGCGAGTCTGTATGGAGCACGAGCTATTGGTGCAGCTCCTGGTACAAGATCTATTTGAAATTCAACGGATCGGTGTGGAGGTAGTCCCGGTAATTCTTTCGGAAATACATCGGGAAATTCTTTTGCGACGGGAACATCATTGATGTTCTTTTCTTCGGTTTGTACTTTCTCGACATGTGCTAAAACAGCATAGCAATCTTTTCTTATTAGCTTTTGCGCCTTCAAATTACTAATAAGATTTAGCTTCGCGTTGCTCTTTTCTCCATACACCATTAAGGATTTTCCTTTTTCTCGTATAATGCGAATTGCATTTTTGTAACAAACGATCTCTGCTTTCACTTCTTTCAACCAGTCCATACCGATTATCACATCAAAACTCCCTAACTCTACTGGTTTCAAGTCAATATTAAATATTTCGCTAACCAGTTTAATTTCTCGATTCCGACATATATTATCTGCTGTAATTAATTTACCGTTTGCTAATTCGAGTAAAAATTTATTATCCAAGGGCGTCGGTGGGCAACTTAGTTTAGCACAAAAATCTCTACTCATATAGCTGCTATCCGCACCCGAATCAAATAAAACATAAGCAGATTTATTGTCAATAAGAAACGTACCCGTAACAAGCTCCAGGTCTTCCTGCGCTTCTGCTGTATTAATATTGAAAACTCTTCCGCGGCCCTGCCCATTAGTATGCCCCTGATTTGGGCAATTTCTACTAAAGTGGCCCGGTTTTCAACATCCAAAACAAACTATGGCGGTGTTATTTGTTCCGACATTATTCGTTCTTTTAGTTCTGTTATGCATTGGTCCGTAGATCTCGCACTTTGTCGCACTATGACCATTTCTTTTACACCTGGTGCAAAATGTCGTGCAGAACCCCTGGTGATGCTCTTCACACCTTTGGCATGGCTGTTTTTGGTTTTTGTTGCCATTGTTGTTATTGAGATTGTTGTTGGGATTGTTATTGTTGTTGGGATTGTTATTGTAGTTGTTGTTGCGATTGATGTTGCGGTTGTTGGGGTAGTTATTGCTATTGTGGCTGTGATTGTTGTTGTTGTATTGGTGACTCTTGTCACTGATTTCTTCCCACTTTCTCTTGACTTTTTTCATGTTAGCCTCTTCGGCCGCTTGCTCTTTAATCTTTCCTTCGATCTGATTCACTAGTTTGTGAGCCATTCGACTTGCCTTTTGTATGGAGGCGGGCTCGTGTTAACTCACATCTTCTTTAATCCTTTCCGGTAACCCTTTTACAAATGCGTCGATCTTCTCTTCTTCGTCTTCGAACGTTCTGGGACACAATAGGCACAACTCTGTGAATCGTCGTTCGTATGTGGTTATATCGAAACCTTGCGTTCTTAATCCTCTAAGCTTTACCTTGAGCTTATTTACCTCATTTCTGGGACGATACTGCTCGTTCATCAATTGCTTGAATGCTGACCACAGTAGTGCGTAAGCTGCATCTTGTCCGACCTGTTCGAGATAGGTATTCCACCATGTTAACGCAGTACCTATGAAGGTATGCGTAGCGTACTTTACTTTTTCTTCTTCAGTACATTTACTTATGGCAAACACCGATTCAACCTTCTCGGTCCACCGTTTCAATCCGATTGGACCCTCGGTTCCATCAAATTCCAAAGGTTTGCTGGCAGTGAATTCTTTGTAGGAGCATCCTACACGATTTCTTGTGGAATTAGTTCCACTTATAGAACCAGAGTTATTGTTGTTATTTTGCATTGTGGCTTGTACTGCGGCTATGTTTGCAGCAAGGAAAACACGGAAGTCTTCCTCACTCATGTTCAAGTTCTGACGAGTCGTCGGTGCCATTTCCTTCAAAAATAGCCAAAAGAATTGGGTTAATCATATAGAATTTAAGAGTAGTCAATAGTATTTCGTAGCATAATATGAACTTATTTATAAAAGCTTTTTCTTCATATTAGCATTTTATAGTTTTAATTCGGGTAGTACCTACCCGTTAAGTTCATACTTAGTAGCTACTATACAATTCAACTACTATGCTTCTATATGAAAAACTTATTACAATAATATTTCACGTTCAAACTTTTATACAATATTTTACAAACATACAATACCACTATTATAAATATAGGATGAAATATAGCACATAATAACTTTGCTACTCGGCAGCTATAAAGGCAATTCTAGTTAATACGCAAGTCGTTCAGCAAAAGAAATAAAGACACGTAATTCATAAGTCCAGAAACAAGTCATGCATTCGGGTTTTACTAGTATTATTTCCCATCCTTGATCTTGTGGAAAATAACCGTTGTGACCGTTGGCTAGGCAGCATGTTGTAATGTCATCAAAAGGACGAGGGTTACGCAATGCCCAACAGCCCCGTAACAATCTAAAAACCTTGTTTCTCACCTCAACTACCGAGTCCGTCACTTGTGGGAAGGTTTTATTTAAAAGTTGCAACCCAATGTTCTTTTTCTCAATTTGATGAGAAGCGAACATTATTAACCCGTAAGCATAACATGCTTCTTTATGTTGCATGTTAGAAGCTCATTCTAAAGAACGGAGTCCTATGTTGGGATATGTTGAGTCAAAATAGGTTCGTAACCCGTAGCGTAAAATTGCATCTAGGTTTCCCGCACTAAATGCCTTAAAGAAAACTTGGCATAACTTAAAGTCTCCCCAATGTGATATGCCCCATCTTTCAAAGGAAAGCCTTTTATAAACTAAGGCATGCCTGGAATGTCTTTCAAACATTCGATAAACTAATTTTGTCGTAAATAATTGTGCTGATGAATTCTGCCCGACTTTAGACAAGATTTCATCAATCATATCCCCTGGTAGGTCTTCTAAAATTTTTGGTTGTCTATCCTTAACGTCCATTTTTGTTTTTATACTGTAAAATAAACAAGGATTAGATTCGTAAAAGATAATTAACAAATAATACATGCAATTTTTACATATATCTTAAAAGTACAAGCACACAACAATACATATATTACACAGCATAATTACAACTCTTTATTCCGACTCACTCGTTTCTTCTTCTTCGAACTTAGTTCGTTTGGCTAATTTCCTAGGGATACATGGTGATCCTCTAATACTAGCTGTCATTTTCACAAATGGTTTAGAAAAACCTGGTGGCCTAGATGTTCCCGGATTATTGTTAAAACCTAAGAAATACGGGCGTTTACGATACATATAAAGTTCATCGGGGTCGGAAACAGTTTTCTCTATTTTGATGCCCTTTCCCTTATTATTCTCTTTTGCCTTATTAAATTGAGTTGGGGTAATTTCTATAACATCATCAAAATCCTCTTCGGGATCCGATTCATCAGAAAATTGGTAATTTTCCCAATATTTTGCTTCCTTGGCAGAAACACCATTGACCATTTTTAACTTTGGTCCATTGGTTGAGGATTTTCTTTTATTTAATCGTTTTACTGTAGGTATTAATATTTCATCCTCCGAAACCTCTTCTTCTTCCGGTTCCTCTTCTTCCAGTTCCTCCTCTTCCGGTTCCTCCTCTTCCGGTTCTTCCTCTTCCGGTTCTTCCTCGAGAATTTGTGAATCTTCCCAAAATATATTCGACTCTTCATTATTATTAGGTGGGTCGATGGGATTTGTATTAGAGGTAGACATCTATCACACAATATCAAATACATTAAGAGATTAATATATCACATAATATTTACATGTTAAAAACCGAAAGAATTTAATCCCTTCCCACACTTAAGATCTTGCAATGCCCTCATTTGCAAGAAATCAGTAACAATTTAAATTATTGAGGATGATTAGCGTAGAAAAATGATTAAATTTTACCAAAGTTTTCAAACATATTGTTGTTTGTTTGAATGATAAATGGTGCACATCATTTGTTCATTCCTGCAGTTGTTATTTCACATATATTTTGCATCTTGTCGTCAAAATTAGTTGCTTTTGCTGAACTTAATGCCAGTATTTGAAAATGCACTATTTTACCCTGTTGTGTACATGAAATAAAATACATACAATACAAATATAAACATGCATGGTATTTTGAAATGGGACTTAATATCCCACTTTCAAATTACAAAAATGAAATATTAGTACAAAATTAATAAAAAATGTTAAAAATTACATAAAAATATCAAAATGTTAAATGTTTAACATAAATAGATAAAAATAATAAAAGATAAGAAATCACCAATGTGAAATGTCCCGTTCATATTGATTATAAACGTTCCATATTAATTGATTTCGTTGCGAGGTTTTGACCTCTATATGAGACGTTTTTCGAAGACTGCATTCGATTTTTAAAACAACCATAACCTTTATTTTATCGATAAAGGTTTAAAATATTATGACGATTATCAAATAATGATAATCAAAATATAGCGTTCTCACACGACCATTACATAATGGTTTACAATAATATTACACATCAATATATGCCTTCGAATGCAGTTTTTAAACAATATTATACAAGCATGGACTCCAAATTTTATTCTTAATTTAGTATACAACAGCAGAAGCTCTTAACAATCACCTGAGAATAAACATGCTTAAAACGTCAACAAAAAAATGTTCTTGAGTTATAAGTTTAACCTATATATTTATCAAATTGTAATAATAGACCACAAGATTTCATATTTCCATTTTTTGTAAACATCATCCCATACATAGAGATAAAAATCATTCATATGGTGAACACCTGGTAACCGACATTAACAAGATGCATATAAGAATATCCCCATCATTCCGGGACATCCATCGGACATGATATAAAAACTCGAAGTACTAAAGCATCCGCTACAACGGATGGGGTTTGTTGGGCCCAATAGATCTATCTTTAGGATTCGCGTCAATTAGTAGACTGGTTTACTAATTCTTAGGTTACCAAGCAAAAAGGGGAATATTCGGCTTCGATCATTCAATCATAGAAAGTAGTTTCATGTACTTGTGTCTATTTTGTAAAACATTTATAAAGCTGCATGTATTCTCATCCCAAAAATATTAGATATTAAAAGTGGGACTATTGAAATGTCCCGTTCTTATTGATTAAAAACGTTCCATATTAATTGATTTCGTTGCGAGGTTTTGACCTCTATATGAGACATTTTTCAAAGACTGCATTCATTTTAAAACAAACCATAACCTTTATTTCATCAATAAAGGTTTAAAAAGCTTTACGTAGATTATCAAATAATGATAATCTATAATATCTTGTTTACACACGACCATTACATAATGGTTTACAATACAAATATGTTACAGCGAAATAAGTTTCTTGAATGCAGTTTTTACAAAATATCATACAAGCATGGACTCCAAATCTCGTCCTTATTTAAGTATGCGATAGCGGAAGCCCTTAATAATCACCTGAGAATAAACATGCTTAAAACTTCAACAAAAATGTTGGTGAGTTATAGGTTTAACCTATATATTATCAAATCAGAATAATAGACCACAAGATTTCATATTTCAATACACATCCCATACATAGAGATAAAAATTATTCATATGGTGAACACCTGGTAATCGACATTAACAAGATGCATATATAAGAATATCCCCATCATTCCGGGACACCCTTCGGATATGATATAAATTTCGAAGTACTAAAGCATCCGGTACTTTGGATGGGGTTTGTTAGGCCCAATAGATCTATCTTTAGGATTCGCGTCAATTAGGGTGTCTGTTCCCTAATTCTTAGATTACCAGACTTAATAAAAAGGGGCATATTCGATTTCGATAATTCAACCATAGAATGTAGTTTCACGTACTTGTGTCTATTTTGTAAATCATTTATAAAACCTGCATGTATTCTCATCCCAAAAATATTAGATTTTAAAAGTGGGACTATAACTCACTTTCACAGATTTTTACTTCGTCGGGAAGTAAGACTTGGCCACTGGTTGATTCACGAACCTATAACAATATATACATATATATCAAAGTATGTTCAAAATATATTTACAACACTTTTAATATATATTGATGTTTTAAGTTTATTAAGTCAGCTGTCCTCGTTAGTAACCTACAACTAGTTGTCCACAGTTAGATGTACAGAAATAAATCGATAAATATTATCTTGAATCAATCCACGACCCAGTGTATACGTATCTCAGTATTGATCACAACTCAAACTATATATATTTTGGAATCAACCTCAACCCTGTATAGCTAACTCCAACATTCACATATAGAGTGTCTATGGTTGTTCCGAAATATATATAGATGTGTCGACATGATAGGTTAAAACATTGTATACGTGTCTATGGTATCTCAAGTTTACATAATATACAATACAAGTTGATTAAGTTATGGTTGGAATAGATTTGTTACCAATTTTCACGTAGCTAAAATGAGAAAAATTATCCAATCTTGTTTTACCCATAACTTCTTCATTTTAAATCCGTTTTGAGTGAATCAAATTGCTATGGTTTCATATTGAACTCTATTTTATGAATCTAAACAGAAAAAGTGTAGGTTTATAGTCAGATAAATAAGTTACAAGTCATTTTTATAAAGGTAGTCATTTCAGTCGAAAGAACGACGTCTAGATGACCATTTTAGAAAACATACTTCCACTTTGAGTTTAACCATTATTTTTGGATATAGTTTTATGTTCATAATAAAAATCATTTTCCCAGAATAACAACTTTTAAATCAAAGTTTATCATAGTTTTTTTAATTAACTAACCCAAAACAGCCCGCGGTGTTACTATGACGGCGTAAATCCGGTTTTACGGTGTTTTTCGTGTTTCCAGGTTTTAAATCATTAAGTTAGCATATCATATAGATATAGAACATGTGTTTAGTTGATTTTAAAAGTCAAGTTAGAAGGATTAACTTTTATTTGCGAACAAGTTTAGAATTAACTAAACTATGTTCTAGTGATTACAAGTTTAAACCTTCGAATAAGATAGCTTTATATGTATGAATTGAATGATGTTATGAACATCATTACTACCTCAAGTTCCTTGGATAAACCTACTGGAAATGAGAAAAATAGATCTAGCTTCAAAGAATCCTTGGATGGCATGAAAGTTCTTGAAGCAGAATCATGACACGAAAACAATTTTAAGTAAGATTTCCACTCGAAATAAGATTGTTATAGTTATAGAAATTGAATTAAAGTTTGAATATGATTATTACCTTGTATTAGAAAGATAACCTACTGTAAGTAACAAAGGTTTCTTGATCTTGGATGATTACTTGGAATGGATTTAAAAAACTTGAAAGTAAACTTGCAATCTTGGAAGTATTCTTGATTTTATGAAACTAGAACTTTTGGAATTTATGAAGAACACTTAGAACTTGAAGATAGAACTTGAGAGAGATCAATTATATGAAGAAAATTTAAGAATGAAAGTGTTTGTAGGTGTTTTTGGTCGTTGGTGTATGGATTAGATATAAAGGATATGTAATTTTGTTTTCATGTAAATAAGTCATGAATGATTACTCATATTTTTGTAATTTTATGAGATATTTCATGCTAGTTGCCAAATGATGGTTCCCACATGTGTTAGGTGACTCGCATGGGCTGCTAAGAGCTGATCATTGGAGTGTATATACCAATAGTACATACATCTAAAAGCTGTGTATTGTACGAGTACGAATACGGGTGCATACGAGTAGAATTGTTGATGAAACTGAACGAGGAAGTAATTGTTAGTAATGATTATTTTGAGAGATATGCTTATTGAGACTTGTTTAATTGCTAGTAATGATTATTTTGACATGTTATTTGAGTTAAATGCTTATGAACTTGGCGAACATTTTCATATATGCTTATTTGAAAAAGTGTAGATTTGATAAAAATGTGAAAATGAGCTTAAGTTTGATATAAATTGATCATGTCATTGTAATTATTTTGATTGATGATTTTGCTGACACTAATGCATATTTGGATGCACAAAAATTGTGTTTGATGTGTTTTGCAGACTGAAAGGGGTGAATCTTCATCCCAAGCCCGCAATGCTCCTGCTGAGAATACGGAACAATAGGAGGTGGATAACTACTACAAGTAGGATATACCTCATCCAGTCATGACATTTTCTGATATGCACTTGGAAGAGTTGCACCCGAACCTGAGATTTGACAGACTTTGGATAGATTATCCAAAGTATCAAAGGGGGTTGCATACGCTTCATTCTAAAGTTGTTGAGGTACCTAGGGTCATAGAATGGGGACCCTTAGAAGCTGTAGAATTGGCCGGGCCAATTAGGGAATTACTTGTACAGAGGTATGATAATTCTACTTTTAATGACTGGGTACGTTTATTCACCATGCGTAGACCTGTATATAAAGTATGGTGTGAAGAATTGTTGTGTAGTATAGAGTTGAATGATCGGGTAGCTAGTTTAACCGATCGATCTTTTATTAGATTTTTGTTAGGCGGTTCGAAGCGCCACATGTCTTTACTAGACATGGCTCAGGCTTTACGTATATATACGCCTGAGGAGTTAGCATCTGCTGATTGTAGAGGGTTGATACTAAACGGTAGAAAGATAGATGAAAATTTTGATACACACGGTGTGTGGAGTCAAATGACAAGCCATCACCGTTTCAAAGGGGGAAATTACTCTTATTTGGATATAGATAGAGCTGAATTAAGAGTGATTCATAGGTTTTTAGCTAATTCGATTACACAAAGAGGTAAGAACAAGGAAAAGGTAAATGAACAGGATTTGTTTTACCATATGTGTATTCGAGACCCACAAAGCGCTGTAAGTATACCTTATTGTGTGGGTTATTATTTATCAGCTATGGTTAGGGGGATGAGACCGCATAGCATAATAGGAGGTGGTATTTTTATTACTTTGATTGCTGAATATCTCGGTGTGGATATAAGTCGGGGGGGGATTATTAGTAGAAGAACCAGAACCCCGCGATACTATAGGTTTAAATGTATACCATGGTGCGAAAGTTTTGAAGAGGCGAAATAACGCCGCAGTACAATACCATGGTAGACATCCACAGGTTGAGAGAAACCAACAGCAAGGTAATGTAGGAGGGGGAAATGAGATGCAAGAAATGCAAAGGTTTATAGCTTCACAGGAGTACGAAAATGCTAGACAGAGAGCATTTGAAGATTGGCAAGTTCATCAAAACCAAATCATAGCTCATTGCCAACATATAGGTAGAAACTATATTCCTACACCAAAACCCATATTCCCTCCCTGGTCTATAGAGATGCAGCCACCGTATCCTACGTATAACCCTGCCGAAGCATTCTATAGCACCTATGGTTATGCTTGGAACCCCTATTGGTACCAGTATCATCCCTAGTATACTTAGTTTTATTTATTTTGTAATTTGTAATGTTGATACATTTAATACTTATGTTAATATTGTAATAGTTTTTATAATGTTCTAACTTTTATTCTTAGATTTTAATAATTTTTGAATGTGGGGTAATATACCAAACTTCAGAAATATGTATATATGTTTGCAGTTTATCTTATGTACACAACAGGGTAAAACAACGCATTTTCAAAGACTGGCATTAAGTTCAGCAAAAGCAACTAATTTTGACGACAAGATGCAAAATATATGTGAAATAACAACAAGACGGAATGAACAAATGATGTGCACCATTTATCATTCAGCAAACAAACGCCAATATATTTGAAACCTTTGGTAAAATTTAATCATTTTCACACAAATCACCCTCAATAATTTAAATTGTTACTGATTTCTTGCAAATGAGGGCATTGCAAGATCTTAAGTGTGGGAAGGGGTTAAATTCTTTCGGATTTTAAAATTTTTATCTTAAACACTTGGTTACCATTAAATATACTAGTAAAGCAGTAGTTGTATTAGAATCTAGTGCTCTCTGATAATAAAGAACAACCCTAGTCTTATATACTGACTACCCAATTCTAGTAAAATTTTACAAAATTTTCAATTAAATGAACTCAAAATCATGTTTATACATATTTATGAACGATAAAACTAGGTTATAAAACAGAAATTATTGTTACCTCAAAAAGGACATAAATTGAAAAACAAACCAAAATGTTAAAATTCATTTAAAATGGAATAGAGGACGATAAAAATAAAAATAAAAGCCAAGTGTGGGAAAATTTACCAAGTTATCTTAAACATATGTCACATATATCTGTAACAAATAACTGAAAATACTTTTTGCTTTGGACTAAACTAAAAAGTTTTACCTGATTTACTGTAAGAAAGATGGATCTACACGATGAATCAATTCCATCATTAAAAGGAAGTAAAGTCTTCCGAAAAAGATACGCACTTCTTGATTTATGTCATGAAGTTGTCGTCCAGACCAGCTGTAGGTTGACGAAAAATCTAGAAAAGTCATCACTAAAATCAGCAGAAAATCCACGGACCTCAGCATTAAACAGGGTCGCCAAGTGGTCAGATTTATCCTAACCATGAGAAGGATTTATCTCGTACAATGGGGGGGCACCATGCAAATTAGCTGGATAAGACTAATGAATCAGATCCCCAGAAAGGATAATCTCCTTAAAAGATCAAAAATCAGCTTTTAAGACTGATATTACTCAATCCTAGAGATTGACCTTAAAGATTGAGAGTTCAAACTCATGGAATTCAATGATATCTAAACTCGAGCTTGAACGAGAAAATATTTTGATCAAAATTATAAACCGATTTTTTTTTCTTCTGAAAACCCTATTTTTAATGCGTTCATTACCATTGAACGTAAAATCCTAGGAATTCACCTGGAATTCATTAGGTCACCTGAACTAAATCGGGTGTCAACCGTAAGAACGGTGGTTGCATAGTGGTCAAAGACAGGACCTTGTGCCAGACCGAAAAATCATAAGGGTGAGCTTTACTATTGCTCCTACAAAGGATAGTAATTGCGTCCGACACGTTATAGACCATAATTAAAAGCATGTCAGGGGACATTGCCTTAACAGTTGCTTGTTCAACGCTTTCCTTTACAACCGGACGGTAGTTTACCGAAAGGTAATATACGGGACAAGTAAACTGGACGTGTTGCTTTCCAAATACAAGGTTAGCAAGTGGGTGACACAAAACCATATGTTTTGAGCTAAAATTTTCAAATCTGAAACCCACCAAACCCACAAAAATATTTTGCAAACACCGGTAAAGGGTTATTCCGGAAAACTTATCTAGGGTAAAACCTAGATTTAATTTTCAAAAGATCAAATGTTTTCATAAAGATCCAATTTCCTTAATGGATCTAAATTTTTATAGTCATGTGGGACTGTAAACCATATCGTTACTACCATTGTTTATACCGCCGTATAGAAATCACTGATGTACAAAGTGTGAAGAATAAAGAAGTGATTCTAGTATTTCAAGACGATAATGCTTGAGGACAAGCAACGCTCAAGTGTGGGAATATTTGATAATGCTAAAAACGAACATATATTTCATAGCATTATTCCTCAAGAAAGACAAGCTTTTAGTTGCAATTGTTCTATTTACAAGTGATATTCGTTTAAATAATAAAAGGTGAAGACAAAAGACAGATTCGACGAATTGAAGACGCAAACGACCAAAAAGTTCAAAAGTACAAAAGACAATCAAAGAGGTTCCAATTATTGATAAGAAACGTCTCGAAATTACAAGAGTACAAGATTCAAAACGTAAAGTACAAAATATAAAATTGTACGCAAGGACGTTCGAAAATCCGGAACCGGGACATGAGTCAACTCTCAACGCTCGACGCAACGGACTAAAAATTACAAGTCAACTATGCACATAAATATAATATAATATTTAAATAATTCTTATAATTATTTAATATATTATATTTATTTATAAAACCGTCGGTAAACAAAGAGCCAAACTCGTGTGAGCTGTAAAAGCAAACTCCGCGACTCGCGGAGTTTGAAGGCCAAAAATGCCGCGAGTCGCGGAGCCCCAAAATTTAAAACTCCCTATAAAAGCAACCGAATTCTGAGCATTTTAGATCATCATATATCAATCTCTCCATCTATATACGTAAAATATATATATATAATTTATATTTTAATTTTAATTTTAATTTTAATCCTAATAATAAGGGTACGTTAGCGAATGTTGTAAGGGTGTAAGTCGAAACTCTGTCCGTGTAACGCTACGCTACTTTTAATCATTGTAAGTTATGTTCAACCTTTTTATATTAATGTCTCGTAGCTAAGTTATTATTATGCTTATTTAATCCGAAGTAATCATGATGTTGGGCTAATTACTAAAATTGGGTAATTGGGCTTTGTACCATAATTGGGGTTTGGATAAAAGAACGACACTTGTGGAAATTAGACTATGGGCTATTAATGGGTTTTATATTAACTAAACAATACCTTGTTAATTTAATATACAAACTTATAATTCGACGTATTTATATATAACCACATACGCTTGACTGGGTACGGTGGGCGGGATATCTATAAATACCAATAATTATTCATTTTACCGGATACGGAACTGGATTAATAGTTAATAGACTTGTTGAAACAGGGGTGAATTACATTCAAGGGTAATTGGTGTAATTGTTAACAAAGTAGTAAAACCTTGGTTTACACGCAGTCGATAACCTGGTGTATTCATTAAACAAAGTATTAAAACCTTGTTACAATTCGAATCCCCAATTAGTTGGAATATTTAACTTCGGGTATAAGAATAATTTGACGAGGACACTCGCACTTTATATTTATGACTGATGGACTGTTATGGACAAAAATCAGACAGACATATTAAATAATCCAGGACAAAGGACAATTAACCCATGGGCAATAAAACTAAAATCAACACGTCAAACATCATGATTACGGAAGTTTAAATAAGCATAATTCTTTTATTTCATATTTAATTTCCTTTATTTTATATTTAATTGCACTTCTAATTATCGCATTTTTATTGTTATTGTATTTAATTGCACTTTTAATTATTGTACTTTTTAATTATCGCAAGTTTATTTTATCGCACTTTTATTATTCGCAATTTCATTATCGTTATTTACTTTACGCTTTAAATTAAGTCTTGTATTTATTATTTTACATTTGGTTTTAACAGCGACTAAAGTTTTAAAATCGACAAACCGGTCATTAAACGGTAAAAACCCCCCTTTATAATAATAATATTACTTATATATATATATTTGTATTTGTATTTTTATAAAAGTAAACTAATATAGCGTTAAGCTTTGTTTAAAAAGATTCCCTGTGGAACGAACCGGACTTACTAAAAACTACACTACTGTACGATTAGGTACACTGCCTATAAGTGTTGTAGCAAGGTTTAAGTATATCCATTCTCTAAATAAATAAATATCTTGTGTAAAATTGTATCGTATTTAATAGTATTTCTTGTAAAAATTAATAAGTATTTTATATACACCTTGCGACACATCAAGTTATTTTTGGCGTCGCTGCCGGGGAAACTCTTAAACGCCGGAAGCGCAACGCTAATATAAAAAAAAAGATTTTTAGTTTACTTTTATTAAAATTCGTTTTTATAAAAATACGTTTTAAATATTCGAAAATATAAAAAGAAAAACAAAAATATAGGTATTTTTAAGATTTTGATAAATATTTAAGTTTTATAAAGTTTCTTTAGTTTGTAAAAATATAAGTTTTATTTAATTTATTTTATAAATATATTTTATAAATATAAAAAACCGAAAATATATATATATATATATATATATATATATATATATATATATATATATATATATATATATATATATATATATATATATATATATATATATATATATCTAGCTTTAAGATTTTTATTTATAAAATTATAAAGTAGTCTATTTTTTTTATTCTAGTTTTGTTTTAAATATAAGTTTTTATTATACACATATTTTTTTTAAACAGAAAAATATAAAACAGAAAATAAAAAAAATAAAAAAAAAGAAAAACGCGTCGAATTTTAAACCTATCAGTTGAAATTTGGAACCCCGCGACTCGCGGGGTTTAATGCCTCGATTACCACAACTCGCGGAGCTGCTCTGACGCCACCGACAGAAACCCTAAACTGCATTAATTACGGGTAATTAATTATTATAATTATTATTAACCCTAATTATTATTATTATTATAATTAGTTTTATTTTAAGTTATTTTTTATTTTGTATATTTTGTTTAAATTAGTTTAATTAAATTATAAAATTAATAGTTTTAATAAATAAATAATATAAAAATAATATTTTTATAAAAATTGTAATTTTTACAACTTTTTGTATATTTTTATATTTTGTTCCTTTTTAATTGTTTTAGCGTAATATTTGTATTTTTCGCTCATATTTAGTTTTAAACTTAGTTTTTGCCATAGTTATTTTTACTCCTAGATTTTTAGGCTTTGCCGTAGAATTCCTTAAGTGCTTTTTCTTTAGACTAAGATTTAGGTGCTTTAGAATTTTGCGACACCTTTTTAAGTTTTAGTTTCTTTTTAAGTTATTTCCATTTGGGATTTAGTTTTTATTGTAAGCTTTAATATTTTTAGACACCTTTTACCTATGTATCAATTATCATTCCAATTAGTAATCTCAATTTACGATTATAATTTTAAGTTAGTTGTAGTAATAAGGTTAGGTTAGTCAAGTGTTTTTAAGTTTTATAAGTTTCTTTTATTTTTCCGTCACCTTTTATTTTTCAACCATTTTTCTTTTTCGACCTTTTTCCGACGAACTCTTTTTCTTATTTCTCGCTATTCTAGTTTTTATGACATAGATTTTTATTCTACTTCTTATCTTAATTTCTTAAAATTTCGAAAATTTATTTTAAGTGGTTAAATTGATAGACATCAAAATTTCCTGGTTCGTAGTAACAGTTGGATTTGTACGTGGACCGGGTTATTGGAGCCAAACAGTCCTCAATTATATTGAGACCAAACGAATCCTGCCCCTCTGCTGCATCTTTTGGCTATTCGAAACGTGGGCAAAATCAGAAAAGTCTATTGATTGGATAACTTATTATAATTTTTCTTTCCTTTTAAAAAACTAATAGGATATTCAGTGAATGCACCGAGCAAGACGTTCACCACCTTTTGTACGTTCACCACCTGTAAGTAGATCAAGACATTTAGCAAATATTACTGCCGTTGATTTTTCTTTAGAATCGTCATCCAGTCGACCAAGTACTTCAGTTCAAATTTTCGATAATCCATTTTTTGAACCCGACCTCACAATTGAGAATCCGGAAAATATTCAGGAACGATTCGTAGATCCTGAATCATTAAATTTTCCTCCGGAACCACCAATCATTCAAACAGAGATTGTTGAGGAACGAACCATTAAATCAGAATCCTCTAGTGATTCCGATTCAACAAATTCAATTATGGAGAATCTAGAACCTTTAAGTATGGAAGACCGAATGAGAGCTAAACGCACTGGCCAAGGTCACGCAATTACTCATCCAGACATTAATGCGCCAGATTATGAAATCAAAGGACAAATTCTACACATGGTGACTAATCAATGCCAATTTAGTGGTGCGCCGAAGGAAGATCCAAATGAACATTTACGTACCTTTAATAGGATCTGCACACTATTTAAAATCCGAGAAGTGGAGGATGAACAGATATATCTCATGTTATTTCCCTGGAATTTAAAGGGAGAAGCCAAAGATTGGTTGGAATCGTTACCTGAAGGGGCGATTGATACATGGGATGTTTTAGTTGACAAATTTCTTAAACAATTCTTTCCGGCATCTAAAGCCGTAAGACTTCAAGCAGAAATTGTTACGTTTACACAGAAGCCAAATGAAACTCTATATGAGGCATGGACTAGATATGGAAAGTTATTAAGAGGATGTCCGCAACATGGTTTAGACACCTGTCAAATAGTACAAATATTCTACCAAGGATGCGACATCACTACAAGGAAAGACATAGATATAGCAGCTGGTGGTTCTATTATGAAGAAAACCGAAACTGATGCTTACAAAATTATTGATAACACTGCTTCCCACTCACATGAGTGGCACCAAGAAAAAGATATCGTTAGATCATCTAAAGCAGCTAGAGCCGATTCTAGCCATGACTTAGATTCCATTTCTGCAAAGATAGATGCTGTCGAGAGACGAATGGAAAAGATGACTAAAGATATTCACTCAATACGAATTAGTTGTGAGCAGTGTGGAGGACCACATTTGACAAAAAATTGTCTCAGTATTGAATTAACAATGGAACAAAGAGAGAATATTTCATACATAAACCAAAGGCCTGGAAATAATTATCAGAATAATTATCAATCGCCAAGACCGATTTACAATCAAAACCAAAATTATAACAGAAATATTCCATACAACAACCAACAAGGTCCTAGCAATCAACAAGTATCCAATAATACTTATAATCAGCAAAGACCTAATTTTCAAAACAAGCCACCACAACAAACCGATGATAAAAAGCCGAATTTAGAAGATATGATGACGAAGCTAGTTGAAACTCAAACGCAGTATTTCACATCTCAAAAACAAACCAATGAACAAAATGCTCAAGCATTTAGAAATCAACAAGCTTCTATTCAAAATCTAGAATAAGAAGTAAGTAACCTAGCAAGGTTAATAGGTGAAAGAAAACCGGGAAGTCTACCTAGTGATACAAATGCTAACTCCCGGAATGAAACAGCTAAAGCCATTACCACAAGAAGTGGTACAACACTTAAACCGCCTGAAATACCTGTAACTTCTGATGAAGCTATTCCTACTCCACAAGAACCAAACCTGATCAAGATAAGGAAAAAGAACCGGTAGTTGAAAAGGTTAATGAAGATAACACAGTTAAGGCTAAACCTTATGTTAAACCATACCAACCACCACTTCCTTACCCGAGTAAAATGAAGAAAGAGAAACTTGAAGCCGAGCAATCCAAATTCTTGGATATGTTTAAACAAATAAATATAAATCTTCCTTTCATTGATGTGATTTCAGGAATGCCTAGATATGCTAAATTCTTGAAAGATCTAATCTCAAATAGAAAGAAAATGGAAGAACTCTCGGCTGTTACTATGAATGCTAATTGTTCAGCAGTGCTGTTGAATAAGATACCAGAAAAACTATCTGATCCAGGAAGTTTCACAATTCCATGTTTTCTGGGTAGTCTTAGTTCAATAGAAGCATTAGCAGATTTAGGTGCTAGTATAAATCTAATGCCGTATTCACTATACGCTAAACTAGACCTTGGAGAATTGAAACCAACCAGAATAAGCATACAACTAGCCGATAGATCAATAAAATATCCTAGAGGGATAATGGAGAACATGCTAGTTAAAGTTGGTACTTTAGTATTTCCAGTAGATTTTGTTGTTTTGGACATGGAAGAAGATTCTCAAGTTCCTCTCATATTAGGAAGACCATTCTTAAACACGGCTAAAGCAATGATAGACGTGTTCGGTAAGAAATTGACCCTAAGTATAGAGGATGAGAGTGTTACCTTTTCAGTTGATAGAGCAATGCAACAACCGCAATCTGCAGATGATACATGTTATTATATTCAAACTATAGATGCACATGCAGAATTATTAGAAGAATTTCCAGAATTACAAGGAACAGGAGAATGTTCTTTAGGAGAAGGTAATGAACCAATTGATGAAGCTGAAATGTTAGCTACACTTATAGCTAATGGATATGAACCAACAACAGAAGAAATTCAAATGCTAAAAGAAGAAGACAGATATCGATATAAATCATCGATAGAAGAACCTCCGAAATTAGAGTTAAAGCCACTTCCAAACCATTTGGAATACGCTTATTTACATGGTGAATCTGAATTACCTGTAATAATATCGTCTTCTCTTACTAAAAATGAGAAATCACAACTCATTTCTGTGTTGAAAACCCATAAACCAGCCATTGCATGGAAGATTCATGATATTAAAGGAATAAGTCCTTCGTATTGCACACATAAAATCCTTATGGAAGAAGGTCATAAAACGTATGTGCAACGCCAACGAAGACTAAATCCTAATATGCAAGATGTAGTTAAGAAAGAGATTATTAAACTGTTAGATGCAGGTTTAATTTATCCAATCTCTGATAGTCCATGGGTAAGCCCAGTTCAATGCGTGCCTAAGAATGGTGGCATGACTGTCATTACAAATGAAAAAAATGAGCTTATTCCTACTAGAACTGTAACAGGATGGTGTGTGTGTATTGATTATAGAAAATTAAATGACGCCACCAGAAAAGATCACTTTCCCTTACCTTTCATTGATCAAATGTTGGAAAGATTAGCCGGAAATAGTTACTATTGTTTTCTAGATGGATTTTCCGGATATTTTCAAATTCCAATAGCACCCGAAGATCAAGAGAAAACCACATTCACGTGCCCTTATGGTACTTTTGCTTACAAACGCATGCCATTTGGACTTTGCAACGCCCCTGCAACCTTTCAAAGGTGTATGATGGCTATTTTTCATGACATGATAGAAGAATGCATGGAAGTATTCATGGATGACTTTTCAGTCTTCGGTGATACATTTGAATCATGTCTAGTTAATCTTGAACGAATGCTTATTAGATGCAAACAATCAAATCTAGTTCTTAATTGGGAGAAATGCCATTTCATGGTTAAAGAAGGCATCGTTCTTGGTCATAAAATTTCAAAAGAAGGAATTGAAGTGGATAGAGCTAAAGTAGATGTAATTGCTAAACTTCCACATCCCACCAATGTTAGAGGAGTTAGGAGTTTTCTAGGGCATGCCGGTTTTTACCGACGTTTCATAAAAGATTTTTCAAAAATTGCCACTCCTATGAATAAACTCCTAGAAAAGGATGCTCCATTCATCTTTTCAGATGAATGTATCAAATCTTTTAATATTCTTAAAGAGAAACTCACTAATGCACCGATCATGATAACACCAAATTGGAATCTACCATTTGAACTAATGTGCGATGCAAGTGATTTTGCAATGGGAGCCGTTTTAGGACAAAGGATTGAAAAACGATTTCAACCTATATATTATGCTAGTAAGACGTTACAAGGAGCACAAACGAACTATACAACTACTGAAAAAGAACTCCTTGCTATTGTCTTTGCTTTTGACAAATTTCGATCATATCTCGTTCTAGCAAAAAACGGTGGTCTATACCGACCATTCTGCTCTTAGATACCTATTTTCAAAACAAGATGCTAAACCAAGATTAATCCGTTGGATCTTACTCTTACAAGAGTTTGATATTGAAATCCGAGATAAAAGAGGAGCAGAAAATCTCGCCGCTGATCATCTTTCTCGTCTTGAAAATCCCGAATTAGAAGTTCTAAATGAATCGGCCATACAAGACAACTTTCCTGATGAATATCTATTGAAGATAGATTATAATGAAATCTCATGGTTTGCAGACTATGCAAACTATTTAGTATGTGGATTCCTTGAAAAAGGATTATCGTACCAAAGACGAAAGAAATTCTTCAGTGATATAAAACACTATTTTTGGAAAGATCCACATTTGTTTAAAAGTTGTCCCGATAGAATAATACGCCGATGTGTATTTGGAGATGAAGCTAGTAAAATTTTAAACCATTGTCACACAGGACCAACAGGAGGGCATTATGGGCCTCAACTAACAGCAAGAAAAGTTTATGATGCTGGATTCTATTGGCCTACAATTTACAAAGACGCACACCTTCTTTGCAAATCCTGTGATGCTTGTCAAAGGGCCGGAAAAATAAGTCAACGTGATGAAATGCCACAAAATGTCATCCAAGTATGTGAAGTATTTGACATTTGGGGTATTGACTTTATGGGTCCATTTTCAAAATCTCATAATAATCTATATATACTCGTAGCCATTGATTATGTATCTAAATGGGCGGAAGCACAAGCTCTCCCAACTAACGATGCACGAGTTGTAGTCAACTTTTTAAAACGTCTTTTTGCAAGGTTTGGAACACCGAAAGCTTTAATAAGTGATCGGGGTACTCATTTCTGTAATAATCAACTTGAGAAAGTTCTTAAAAGATATGGAGTAACTCATAAAATCTCCACCGCATATCATCCACAAACAAGTGGACAAGTTGAAAATACCAACCGAGCTTTAAAACGTATTCTAGAGAAAACCGTAGGATCAAATCCGAAGGAATGGTCCATTAAATTGGAGGATGCACTCTGGGCTTTTAGAACAGCCTACAAAACTCCAATTGGAACCACACCTTTTAGACTTGTTTATGGAAAAGCATGTCATCTTCTAGTAGAAATTGAACACAAAGCATTTTGGGCTTTGAAGACATGTAATCTTGATTTACATGAAGTCGGACGTCTACGATTAAGTCAACTAAACGAATTAGAAGAATTAAGACATGAAGCATACGAAAATTCGTTAATCTATAAAGAAAGAACGAAGAAATGGCATGATAAAAGAATCAGAAGTTCAAAAGAATTTAAAGAAGGAGACAGAGTTCTTCTTTTCAATTCACGATTCAAGCTATTTCCTGGAAAATTGAAATCAAGATGGTCTGGACCATTCATAGTCAAAAGAGTTTTCCCATACGGAACGATAGAATTAATAAATTCAAATGGGATTGAATTTAAAGTTAATGGTCACAGAGTTAAACACTACATACATAATCCGATGGAAGTCGACAACGAAGTTAATCACAATTTCGACACCACAGCTAACTAAGTGTGGGGAGAATCAAATCTTTAAAGGATAATATGTATTTCTATTAGAGTTAGATTGTCTGTTTTCGTGTAGTTCTCGAAAATGGAACCCGAATGGTCTTTCCCTAGCAGACCCTAAAGAACTAGTCTTCTCCCCCCATTCTGAATTTTTATTTTTTTTAGGAAATGAAGACTGCCTGTGAACTAAACCATGGTCTAATGCTACACGCTTTGATCACTAAACGCAATAATGACATACTTCCGAGTGAAATAGTATCAGTAATCAGAGAAAGAATGGACGGAGTTAGAAAAGAATCCAGATGCGAAGATAATAAGTTACAATTTGGTAAAGGAAAATCAAAATCCGCAGCGAAAAGAAGAGCACGACACCTAGAAAGATGTCACAAATGCGGAAAATTGTCACATGGAGGTAAATGTTCAAATAATCAAACCTATTCAAATACCGAATTTGTTACTTTATGCAGAGACGGACCGTTCATATGTTTAGAAGAAAAGACACTGAATGCTCGAGGTTACGCCTATGTAGCTATGGAAAACCAATTAAACCGACTATCTTATGAATGGGATAGATCATATAACTAAGAAATCTATTTCACAGGTAAGTCTGTACAGTTTTTATTTTATTTTCTTATTTTTAACCTTTTGATAATAAACGCTAATTTGTTCGCTATAAAGTATTAAATTGGTATTGAATAAAATTTGGTTTGGCGACCGAAATTATTAATATCATTCAAAAATTTATTACATCACTGCGCAATTTAACGTTTATTCTTAAGGTATAAATATCTTTAATCAATCAACCCAAAATATTTCAAAAATTCGTCATGAGTTAAATTAGGTCTTGGAACCGAAATTACTTTACCGAAAAGAGGGGCGCATATTTTTGATAATATTTGATTGATTAAAGTGGGATAAAAAGCCAAAAAGATTTTTAATTTTATTTTTACTATGTTTTTAAAATTAATATTGTAAACTTTGTAAAAACAATATATTTAAAATTGTAAATATTTAAAAAATTAATATAAGTTTAGTGTGAATTTATAATATGAATTTTTAAAATTAAGTTTGGTGTGAATTTTTTATTTTTATTTTTAAAATATGAATTTTTAATTTTATGCATTTTAAATTGTAAGTTTGGTGTGAATTTTTAATATTAATTTTGAATTTTATATTTACATTGTGTGAATTTAAAAATAAAAATTTACTTTATCTCATTAAGTTAAAAATATGATTTTTAAAATTCGTCGTAAGTTGAAGACTAGGTCTTTGAACCGAAATTGCTTTACCCGAGGGAGGGACGAGAACTTTTATTATCATTATTTTTAATCTTATTGAATTAAAGTATGCCAAAAACATTAAAAAAAAACCCAAAAATCTTAGCTTTTAAAACAATCGCTACAAAAAGACAAATTTTAAAATTTTGTCGAGGGACGGACTAGGACATCGATCCGAAACGACCTCGTCCTAAATAACAAGGGAAACAAAATTTTAAAATTAATTACTTAATTGTTTTAATTAGTATAAGATATATAAAAAAAAAAACCAAACTCCGCGACTCGCGGAGTTTGAAGGCTTAAATGCCGCGAGTCGCGGGAGGATCGGATTACAGAAAAAATAAAAGAGCTGGAACTGATCAGTCCCAACACACCACAAAACACATATTGCGAAATAACTGCACGAAAAAACCCGAAAAATACACCCCAAAATCACAATTTTTAACCGTTAATCACCAAATTTTTTACTAAAATCATGTTGAGAAGGATGCTATCAAGGAATTACTCAAGAAAAACGGTAAATTTCTACACCTAAACACCATTTAATCCGAAATTAGTGTTCTTGAGCAATTTTTTCCCCAATTTGATTTTGATGCTTTTTAGTGTAATTAGGCTTAAATTGTTTATGTATTATGCTTGTATAACCTAGATTGATGCTATTTAACATGATTAGAAGCCTTAAACTTCGAATTTTGAGTAATCTAGGGTTTGTGTTCTTGAGCAAATTTGGGGCTTTTTGATATAAACAGGTTATGGCCGATTTTTGTCATGAATTGTTGCTAAATTAAGTAGTGTAACATGTTTAGGTAGTTAAATGATCCAAACTTTGAGCCTAAACGTGATTTTGAGAATTAAAGTGGACTTTTTCAAAGTCTAAAATTCATGAACTTGATTTTTGAGAGATAATGCCATTTGAGACTTGTTTAATTGCTAGTAATGATTATTTTGACATGTTATTTGAGTTAAATGCTTATGAACTTGGCGAACATTTTCATATATGCTTATTTGAAAAAGTGTAGATTTGATAAAAATGTGAAAATGAGCTTAAGTTTGATATAAATTGATCATGTTATTGTAATTATTTTGATTGATGATTTTGCTAACACTAATGCATATTTGGATGCACAAAAATTGTGTTTGATGTGTTTTACAGACTGAAAGGGGTGAATCTTCATCCCAAGCCCGCAATGCTCCTGCTGAGAATGCGGAACAATAGGAGGTGGATAACTACTACAAGCAGGATATACCTCATCCAGTCATGACATTTTCTGATATGCACTTGGAAGAGTTGCACCCGAACCTGAGATTTGACAGACTTTGGATAGATTATCCAAAGTATCAAAGGGGGTTGCATACGCTTCATTCTAAAGTTGTTGAGGTACCTAGGGTCATAGAATGGGAACCCTTAGAAGCTGTAGAATTGGCCGGGCCAATTAGGGAATTACTTGTACAGAGGTATGGTAATTCTACTTTTAATGAATGGGTACGTTTATTCACCATGCGTAGACCTGTATATAAAGTATGGTGTGAAGAATTGTTGTGTAGTATAGAGTTGAATGATCGGGTAGCTAGTTTAACCGATTGATCTTTTATTAGATTTTTGTTAGGCGGTTCGATGCGCCACATGTCTTTACTAGACATGGCTCAGGCTTTACGTATATATACGCCTGAGGAGTTAGCATCTGCTGATTATAGAGGGTTGATACTAAACGATAGAAAGATAGATGAAAATTTTGATACACACGGTGTGTGGAGTCAAATGACAAGCCATCACCGTTTCAAAGGGGGAAATTACTCTTATTTGGATATAGATAGAGCTGAATTAAGAGTGATTCATAGGTTTTTAGCTAATTCGATTACACAAAGAGGTAAGAACAAGGAAAAGGTAAATGAACAGGATTTGTTTTACCATATGTGTATTCGAGACCCACAAAGCGCTGTAAGTATACCTTATTGTGTGGGTTATTATTTATCAGCTATGGTTAGGGGGATGAGACCGCATAGCATAATCGGAGGTGGTATTTTTATTACTTTGATTGCTGAATATCTCAGTGTGGATATAAGTCGGGGGGGATTATTAGTAGAAGAACCAGAACCCCGCGATACTATAGGTTTAAATGTATACCATGGTGCGAAAGTTTTGAAGAGGCGAAATAACGCCGCAGTACAATACCATGGTAGACATCCACAGGTTGAGAGAAACCAACAGCAAGGTAATGTAGGAGGGGGAAATGAGATGCAAGAAATGCAAAGGTTTATAGCTTCACAGGAGTACGAAAATACTAGACAGAGAGCATTTGAAGATTGGCAAGTTCATCAAAACCAAATCATAGCTCATTGCCAACATATAGGTAGAAACTATATTCCTACACCAAAACCCATATTCCCTCCCTGGTCTATAGAGATGCAGCCACCGTATCCTACGTATAACCCTGCCGAAGCATTCTATAGCACCTATGGTTATGCTTCGAACCCCTATTGGTACCAGTATCATCCCTAGTCTACTTAGTTTTATTTATTTTGTAATTTGTAATGTTGATAAGTTTAATACTTATGTTAATATTGTAATAGTTTTTATAATGTTCTAACTTTTATTCTTAGATTTTAATAATTTTTGAATGTGGGGTAATATACCAAACTTCAGAAATATGTATATATGTTTGCAGTTTATCTTATGTACACAACAGGGTAAAACAATGCATTTTCAAAGACTGGCATTAAGTTCAGCAAAAGCAACTAATTTTGACGACAAGATGCAAAATATATGTGAAATAACAACAAGACGGAATGAACAAATGATGTGCACCATTTATCATTCAGCAAACAAACGCCAATATATTTGGAAACTTTGGTAAAATTTAATCATTTTCACACAAATCACCCTCAATAATTTAAATTGTTACTGATTTCTTGCAAATGAGGGCATTGCAAGATCTTAAGTGTGGGAAGGGGTTAAATTCTTTCGGATTTTAAAATTTTTATCTTAAACACTTGGTTACCATTAAAAATACTAGTAAAGCAGTAGTTGTATTAGAATCTAGTGCTCTCTGATAATAAAGAACAGCCCTAGTCTTATATACTGACTACCCAATTCTAGTAAAATTTTACAAAATTTTCAATTAAATGAACTCAAAATCATGTTTATACATATTTATGAACGATAAAACTAGGTTATAACACAGAAATTATTGTTACCTCGAAAAGGACATAAATTGAGAAACAAACCAAAATGTTAAAATTCATTTAAAATGGAATAGAGGACGATAAAAAGGAAAATAAAAGCCAAGTGTGGGAAAATTTACCAAGTTATCTTAAACATATGTCACATATATCTGTAACAAATAACTGAAAATACTTTTTGCTTTGGACTAAACTAAAAAGTTTTACCTGATTTACTGTAAGAAAGATGGATCTACACGATGAATCAATTCCATCATTAAAAGGAAGTAAAGTCTTCCGAAAAAGACACGCGCTTCTTGATTTAGGTCATGAAGTTGTCGTCCAGACCAGCTGTAGGTTGACGAAAAATCTAGAAAAGTCATCACTAAAATCAGCAGGAAATCCACAGATCTCAGCATTAAACAGGGTCGCCAAGTGGTCAGATTTATCCTAACCATGAGAAGGATTTATCTCGTACAATGGGGGGCACCATGCAAATTAGCTGGATAAGACTAATGAATCAGATCCCCAGAAAGGATAATCTCCTTAAAAGATCAAAAATCAGCTTTTAAGACTGATATTACACAATCCTAGAGATTGACCTTAAAGATTGAGAATTCAAACTCATGGAATTCAATGATATCTAAACTCGAGCTTGAACGAGAAAATATTTTGATCAAAATTATAAACCGATTTGTTTTCTGAAAACCCTATTTTTAATGCGTTCATTACCATTGAACGTAAAATCCTAGGAATTCACCTGGAATTCATTAGGTCACCTGAACTAAATCGGGTGTCAACCGTAAGAACGGTGGTTGCATAGTGGTCAAAGACAGGACCTTGTGCCAGACCGAAAAATCATAAGGGTGAGCTTTACTATTGCTCCTACCAAGGATAGTAATTGCGTCCGACACGTTATAGACCATAATTAAAAGCATGTCAGGGGACATTGCCTTAACAGTTGCTTGTTCAACGCTTTCCTTTACAACCGGACGGTAGTTTACCGAAAGGTAATATACGAGACAAGTAAACTGGACGTGTTGCTTTCCAAATACAAGGTTAGCAAGTGGGTGACACAAAACCATAAGTTTTGAGCTAAAATTTTCAAATCTGAAACCCACCAAACCCACAAAAATATTTTGTAAACACCGGTAAAGGGTTATTCCGGAAAACTTATCTAGGGTAAAAACTAGATTTAATTTTCAAAAGATCAAATGTTTTCATAAAGATCCAATTTCCTTAATGGATCTAAATTTTTATAGTCATGTGGGACTGTAAACCATATCGTTACTACCATTGTTTATACCGCCGTATAGAAATCACTGATGTACAAAGTGTGAAGAATAAAGAAGTGATTCTAGTATTTCAAGACGATAATGCTTGAGGACAAGCAACGCTCAAGTGTGGGAATATTTGATAATGCTAAAAACGAACATATATTTCATAGCATTATTCCTCAAGAAAGACAAGCTTTTAGTTGCAATTGTTCTATTTAAAAGTGATATTCGTTTAAATAATAAAAGGTGAAGACAAAAGACAGATTCGACGAATTGAAGACGCAAACAACCAAAAAGTTCAAAAGTACAAAAGACAATCAAAGAGGTTCCAATTATTGATAAGAAAGGTCTCGAAATTACAAGAGTACAAGATTCAAAATGCAAACTACAAAATATAAAATTGTACGCAAGGACGTTCGAAAATCCGGAACAGGGACATGAGTCAACTCTCAACGCTCGACGCAACGGACTAAAAATTACAAGTCAACTATGCACATAAATATAATATAATATTTAAGTAATTCTTATAATTATTTAATATATTATATTTATTTATAAAACCGTCGGTAAACAAAGAGCCAAACTCGTGTGAGCTGTAAAAGCAAACTCCGCGACTCGCGGAGTTTGAAGGCCAAAAATGCCGCGAGTCGCGGAGCCCCAAAATTTAAAACTCCCTATAAAAGCAACCGAATTCTGAGCATTTTAGATCATCATATATCAATCTCTCCATCTATATACGTAAAATATATATATATAATTTATATTTTAATTTTAATTTTAATTTTAATCCTAATAATAAGTGTACGTTAGCGAATGTTGTAAAGGTGTAAGTCGAAACTCTGTCCGTGTAACGCTACGCTATTTTTAATCATTGTAAGTTATGTTCAACCTTTTTATATTAATGTATCGTAGCTAAGTTATTATTATGCTTATTTAATCCGAAGTAATCATGATGTTGGTCTAATTACTAAAATTGGGTAATTGAGCTTTGTACCATAATTGGGGTTAGGATAAAAGAACGACACTTGTGGAAATTAGACTATGGGCTATTAATGGGTTTTATATTAACTAAACAATACCTTGTTAATTTAATATACAAACTTATAATTCGACGTATTTATATATAACCACATACGCTTGACTGGGTACGGTGGGCGGGATATCTATAAATACCAATAATTATTCATTTTACCGGATACGGAACTGGATTAATAGTTAATAGACTTGTTGAAACAGGGGTGAATTACATTCAAGGGTAATTGGTGTAATTGTTAACAAAGTAGTAAAACCTTGGTTTACACGCAGTCGATAACCTGGTTTATTCATTAAACAAAGTATTAAAACCTTGTTACAATTCGAATCCCCAATTAGTTGGAATATTTAACTTCGGGTATAAGAATAATTTGACGAGGACACTCGCACTTTATATTTATGACTGATGGACTGTTATGGACAAAAACCAGACGGACATATTAAATAATCCAGGACAAAGTACAATTAACCCATGGGCAATAAAACTAAAATCAACACGTCAAACATCATGATTACGGAAGTTTAAATAAGCATAATTCTTTTATTTCATATTTAATTTCCTTTATTTTATATTTAATTGCACTTCTAATTATCGCATTTTTATTGTTATTGTATTTAATTGCACTTTTAATTATTGTACTTTTTAATTATCGCAAGTTTATTTTATCGCACTTTTATTATTCGCAATTTCATTATCGTTATTTACTTTACGCTTTAAATTAAGTCTTGTATTTATTATTTTACATTTGGTTTTAACTGCGACTAAAGTTTTAAAATCGACAAACCGGTCATTAAACGGTAAAAACCCCCCTTTATAATAATAATATTACTTATATATATATATATATTTGTATTTGTATTTTTATAAAAGTAAACTAATATAGCGTTAAGCTTTGTTTAAAAAGATTCCCTGTGGAACGAACCGGACTTACTAAAAACTACACTACTGTACGATTAGGTACACTGCCTATAAGTGTTGTAGCAAGGTTTAAGTATATCCATTCTCTAAATAAATAAATATCTTGTGTAAAATTGTATCGTATTTAATAGTATTTCTTGTAAAAATTAATAAGTATTTTATATACACCTCGCGACACATCAGTATAGTTTTTACAAGTTTTAACGTTCGTGAATCACCGGTCAACTTGGGTGGTCAATTGTCTATATGAAACCTATTTCAATTAATCAAGTCTTAACAAGTTTGATTGCTTAACATGTTGGAAACACTTAATCATGTAAATAACAATTTCATTTAATATATATATAAACATGAAAAAGTTCGGGTCACTACAGTACCTACCCGTTAAATAAATTTCGTCCCGAAATTTTAAGCAGTTGGAGGTGTTGACGTATCTTCTGGAAATAAATGCGGGTATTTCTTCTTCATCTGATCTTCACGCTCCCAGGTGAACTCGGGTCCTCTACAAGCATTCCATCGAACCTTAACAATCGGTATCTTGTTTTGTTTAAGTCTCTTAACCTCACGATCCATTATTTCGACGGGTTCTTCAATGAATTGAAGTTTTTCATTGATTTGGATTTCGTCCAACGGAATAGTGAGATCTTCTTTAGCAAAACATTTCTTCAAATTTGAGACGTGGAAAGTGTTATGTACAGCCGTGAGTTGTTGAGGTAGCTCCAATTGGTAAGCTACTGGTCCGACACGATCTATAATCTTGAATGGTCCAATGTACCTTGGATTTTGTTTCCCCCGTTTACCAAATCGAACAACGCCTTTCCAAGGTGAAACCTTAAGCATGACCATTTCTCCAATTTCAAACTCTATATCTTTTCTTTTACTGTCCGCGTAGCTCTTTTGTCGACTCTGGGCGGTTTTCAATCTTTGTTGAATTTGGATGATTTTCTCGGTAGTTTCTTGTATTATCTCCGGACCCGTAATCTGTCTATCCCCCACTTCACTCCAACAAATCGGAGACCTGTACTTTCTACCATAAAGTGCTTCAAATGTCGAAATCTCAATGCTTGAATGGTAGCTGTTGTTGTAGGAAAATTCTGCTAATGGCAGATGTCGATCCCAACTGTTTCTGAAATCAATAACACAAGCTCGTAGCATGTCTTCAAGCATTTGTATTGTCCTTTCGCTCTGCCCATCAGTTTGTAGATGATAGGCAGTACTCATGTCTAGACGAGTTCCTAATGCTTGTTGTAATGTCTGCCAGAATCTTGAAATAAATCTGCCATCCCTATCAGAGATAATAGAGATTGGTATTCCATGTCTGGAGATGACTTCCTTCAAATACAGTCGTGCTAACTTCTCCATCTTGTCATCTTCTCTTATTGGCAGGAAGTGTGCTGACTTGTTGAGATGATCAACTATTACCCAAATAGTATCATAACCACTTGCAGTCCTTGGCAATTTAGTAATGAAATCCATGGTAATGTTTTCCCATTTCCATTCCGGGATTTCAGGTTGTTGTAGTAGACCTGATGGTTTCTGATGTTCAGCTTTGACCTTAGAACACGTCAAACATTCTCCTACATATTTAGCAACATCGACTTTCATACCCGGCCACCAAAAATGTTTCTTGAGATCCTTGTACATCTTCCCCGTTCCAGGATGTATTGAGTATCTGGTTTTATGAGCTTCTCTAAGTACCATTTCTCTCATATCTCTAAATTTTGGTACCCAAATCCTTTCAGCCCTATACCTGGTTCCGTCTTCCCAAATATTAAGATGCTTCTCCGATCCTTTGGGTATTTCATCCTTTAAATTTCCCTCTTTTAAAACTCCTTGTTGCGCCTCCTTTATTTGAGTAGTAAGGTTATTGTGAATCATTATATTCATAGATTTTACTCGAATGGGTTCTCTGTCCTTCCTGCTCAAGGCGTCGGCTACCACATTTGCCTTCCCCGGGTGGTAACGAATCTCAAAGTCGTAATCATTCAACAATTCAATCCACCTACGCTGCCTCATATTCAGTTGTTTCTGATTAAATATGTGTTGAAGAATTTTGTGGTCGGTATATGTAATACTTTTGACCCCATATAAGTAGTGCCTCCAAGTCTTTAATGCAAAAACAACCGCGCCTAATTCCAAATCATGCGTCGTATAATTTTGCTCGTGAATCTTCAATTGTCTAGACGCATAAGCAATCACCTTCGTTCGTTGCATTAATACACAACCGAGACCTTGCTTTGATGCATCACAATAAATCACAAAATCATCATTTCCTTCAGGCAATGACAATATAGGTGCCGTAGTTAGCTTTTTCTTCAATAATTGAAACGCCTTCTCTTGTTCATCCTTCCATTCAAATTTCTTCCCTTTAAACGTTAATGCAGTCAAGGGTTTTGCTATTTTGGAGAAATCTTGGATGAATCTTCTGTAGTAACCAGCCAATCCTAAAAATTGACGTATATGTTTCGGAGTTTTTGGGGTTTCCCAATTTTCAACGGTTTCGATCTTTGCCGGGTCCACCTGGATACCTTCTTTGTTCACTATGTGACCGAGGAATTGAACTTCTTCCAACCAAAATGCACACTTTGAAAACTTAGCGTACAATTTTTCTTTCCTCAATACTTCTAGCACTTTTCTCAAATGTTCTTCGTGCTCTTGATCATTCTTTGAGTAAATAAGTATGTCATCGATGAAAACAATGACAAACTTGTCAAGATATGGCCCACACACTCGGTTCATAAGGTCCATGAACACAGCTGGTGCGTTAGTCAATCCAAACGGCATAACCATAAACTCGTAATGACCATAACGCGTCCTAAAAGCAGTTTTTGGAATATCATCCTCCTTTACTCGCATTTAATGATATCCGGAACGTAAATCGATCTTCGAATAAACCGACGAGCCTTGTAGTTGATCAAATAAGTCATCAATTCTCGGCAGTGGATAACGGTTTTTGATGGTAAGTTTGTTCAACTATCTGTAGTCAATACACAACCTAAATGTACCATCCTTCTTCTTGACAAACAAAACAGGAGCTCCCCACGGTGATGTGCTTGGTCGAATGAAACCACGCTCTAAAAGTTCTTGTAATTGGCTTTGCAGTTCTTTCATCTCGCTGGGTGCGAGTCTGTAAGGAGCACGAGCTATTGGTGCAGCTCCTGGTACAAGATCTATTTGAAATTCAACGGATCGATGTGGGGGTAGTCCCGGTAATTCTTTTGGAAATACATCGGGAAATTCTTTTGCGACGGGAACATCATTGATGCTTTTTTCTTCAGTTTGTACTTTCTCGACGTGTGCTAGAACAGTATAGCAACCTTTTCTTATTAGTTTTTGTGCCTTCAAATTACTAATAAGATGTAGCTTCGTGTTGCCCTTTTCTCCGTACACCATTAAGGGTTTTCCTTTTTCTCGTATAATGCGAATTGCATTTTCGTAATAAACGATTTCTGCTTTCACTTCTTTCAACCAGTCCATACCGATTATCACATCATAACTCCCTAACTCTACTGGTATCAAGTCAATCTTAAATGTTTCGCTAACCAGTTTAATTTCTCGATTCCGACATATATTATCTGCTGAAATTAATTTACCATTTGCTAATTCGAGTAAAAATTTACTATCCAACGGCGTCAATGGACAACTTAATTTAGCACAAAAATCTCTACTCATATAGCTTCTATCCGCACACGAATCAAATAAAACGTAAGCAGATTTATTGTCAATAAGAAACGTACCCGTAACAAGCTCCGGGTCTTCCTGTGCCTCTGCCGCATTAATATTGAAAACTCTTCCGCGGCCTTGTCCATTCGTGTTCTCCTGGTTTGGGAAATTTCTAATAATGTGGCCCGGTTTTCCACATTTATAACAAACTACATTGGCATAACTTGCTCCGACACTACTTGCTCCGCCATTACTCGTTCCGACACCATTTGTTCCTTTCGTTCTGTTAACTCCTGGTCCGTAGACGTCACACTTCACCGCGCTATGACCATTTCTTTTACACTTGTTGCAAAATTTGGTGCAGAACCCCGAGTGATACTTTTCACACCTTTGGCATAGCTGCTTCTGATTGTTGTTGTTGTTGCGGTTGTTATTGTTGTTGGGATGATTGTTGTAGTTACTGCTGCTGTTGTTGTTGGTGGTGTTGTTGTTGTTGTTGTTGTTGTTGTTGGGCCATTTGTTGTAGTTGCGATTGATGTTGCGATTGTTGGGATAGTTGTTGCGATTATTGTTGTAATTGCTGTTGTTGTTGTATTGGTGATTCTTATCACCATTTTCCTCCCACTTTCTTTTGACTTGCTTCACATTGGCCTCTTCAGCAGTCTGTTCTTTAATTTTTTCTTCAATTTGGTTCACTAGTTTGTGAGCCATTCTACATGCCTGTTGTATGGAGGCGGGCTCGTGTGAACTTATATCTTCTTGGATTCTTTCCGGTAATCCTTTCACAAACGCGTCGATCTTCTCTTCCTCATCTTCGAACGCTCCCGGACACAATAGGCACAATTCTGTGAATCATCTTTCGTACGTGGTAATATCAAATCCTTGGGTTCGTAACCCTCTAAGTTCTGTCTTGAGCTTATTGACCTCGGTTCTGGGACGATTCTTCTCGTTCATCAAGTGCTTGAATGCTGACCACGGTAGTGCGTACGCATCATCTTGTCCCACTTGCTCTAGATAGGTATTCCACCATGTTAACGCAGAACCTGTGAAGGTATGCGTAGCGTACTTCACTTTGTCCTCTTCAGTACACTCACTTATGGCAAACACCAATTCGACCTTCTCGGTCCACCATTTCAATCCGATCTGTCCTTCGGTTCCATCAAATTCCAAAGGTTTGCAGGCAGTGAATTCTTTATAGGTGCATCCTACACGATTTCCTGTACTGCTAGATCCAAGGTTATTATTGGTATGTAGCGCAGCCTGTACTGCGGCTATGTTTGAAGCTAGAAAAGTACGAAATTCCTCTTCATTCATATTCACGGTGTGTCGAGTAGTCGGTGCCATTTCCTTCAAAATAGTCAAATGGAACAAGTTAATCATACAGAATATTAAGAGTAGTTAATAGTATTTCGTAGCATAATATGAACTCATTTATAAAAGCTTTTTCTTCATATTAGCGTTTTATAAGTTTAAATTTGGGTAGTACCTACCCGTTAAGTTCATACTTAGTAGCTAATATACAATTCATTACTACAATTCTATATAAAAAACTGATTATAATAATATTTCGCGTTCAAACTTTTATACAATATTTTACAAACTTACAATACCGCTTATTTTACATAAAGCATGAAATATAGCACACAATAACTTTGATACAAGATAGTTGTGAAGATAATTCTAGCTAGTACACAAGTCGTTCAGCAAAGGCAATAAAGACACGTAATTCATACGTCCAGAAACAAGTCATTCATTCTGGTTTTACTAGGACTACTTCCCATCCTTGGTCTTGTGGAACATAACCGTTATGGCCGTTGATAAGACAGCGTGTTGTAACGTCGTCAAATGGACGAGGGTTACGTAATGACCAACAGTCTCGTAATAACCTAAAAACCTCATTTCTTACCCCAATTACCGACTCCGTCACTTGTGGGAACGTTTTGTTTAATAGTTGTAGCCCGATGTTCTTGTTCTCACTTTGGTGAGAAGTGAACATTACTAAGCCGTAAGCATAACATGCTTCTTTATGTTTCATGTTAGCCGCTTTTTCTAAATCACGAAGTCCTATATTCGGATATATTGAGTCAAAATAATTTCTTAACCCGTTGCGTAAAATAGCATTTGGGTTCCCCGCAATATATGCGTCAAAGTAAACACATCGTAACTTATGGATTTCCCAATGTGATATCCCCCATCTTTCGAACGAAAGCCTTTTATAAACCAAGGAATTCTTGGAATGTTCTTCGAATGTCTTACAAACTGATCTCGCCTTAAATAGTTGTGCCGAGGAATTCTGACCGACTCTAGACAAGATTTCATCAATCATGTCTTCGGGTAAGTCTTCTAAAATATTGGGTTGTCTATTCATTTTGTGTTTTTATACTGTAAAATAGACAAGAGTTAGATTCATAAAAGATACTTATTAATACAAGCAATTTTTACATATATCGTAAAGCATAAGCACACTATATTACATATATTACACCGCACAAATACAACTATCTTATTCCGACTCACTCGTTTCTTCTTTTTCGAACTTGGTTCTTTTTGCTAAGTTTTTAGGGATATATGATGTTCCCCTAATACGAGCCGTCGTTTTCCACATTGGTCTAGAAAAACCTGGTGGTTTAGAGGTTCCCGGGTTATTGTTACAACTTAAGAAATACGGGTGTTGACGATACATATAAAGTTCATCGGGGTTGGAATCAGATTTCTCTATTTTTATGCCCTTTCCCTTATTGTTCTCTTTTGCCTTTTTAAATTCAGTTGGGGTAATTTCTATAACATCATCGGAATTCTCGTCGAAATCCGATTCATCGGAGAATTGGTAATCCTCCCAATATTTTGCTTCCTTGGCGGAAACACCATTGACCATAATTAACTTTGGTCGGTTGGTTGAGGATTTTCTTCTACTTAACCGTTTTATTATTTCCCCCACTGGTTCTTCTTCCGGTTCCGATTCTTCTTTCGGTTCCGATTCTTCTTCCGGTTCCGACTCTTCTTCCGGTTCCTCTTCGGGAACTTGTGAATCAGTCCACGAATTATTCCAATTTACATTTGACTCTTCATTATTATTATTAGGTGAGTCAATGGGACTTGTTCTAGAGGTAGACATCTATCACATAATATCAAACACGTTAAGAGATTAATATATCACATAATATTCACATGTTAAAAATATATAGTTTCCAACAAAATTTGTTAAGCAATCATTTTTAAAGAAAACACGGTCGAAGTCCAGACTCACTAATGCATCCTAACAAACTCGATAAGACACACTAATGCAAATTTTCTGGTTCTCTAAGACCAACGCTCGGATACCAACTGAAATGTCCCGTTCTTATTGATTAAAAACGTTCCATATTAATTGATTTCGTTGCGAGGTTTTGACCTCAATATGAGACATTTTTCAAAGGCTGCATTCATTTTAAAACAAACCATAACCTTTATTTCATCAATAAAGGTTTAAAAAGCTTTACGTAGATTATCAAATAATGATAATCTATAATATCTTGTTTACACACGACCATTACATAATGGTTTACAATACAAATATGTTACAACGAAATAAGTTTCTTGAATGCAGTTTTTATAAAATATCATACAAGCAAGGACTCCAAATCTCGTCCTTATTTAAGTATGCGATAGCAGAAGATCTTAATAATCACCTGAGAATAAACATGCTTAAAACGTCAACAAAAATGTTGGTGAGTTATAGGTTTAACCTATATATTATCAAATCAAAATAATAGACCACAAGATTTCATATTTCAATACACATCCCATACATAGAGATAAAAATTATTCATATGGTGAACACCTGGTAATCGACATTAACAAGATGCATATATAAGAATATCCCCATCATTCCGGGACACCCTTCGGATATGATATAAATTTCGAAGTACTAAAGCATCCGGTACTTTAGATGGGGTTTGTTAGGCCCAATAGATCTATCTTTAGGATTCGCGTCAATTAGGGTGTCTGTTCCCTAATTCTTAGATTACCAGACTTAATAAAAGGGGCATATTCGATTTCGATAATTCAACCATAGAATGTAGTTTCACGTACTTATGTCTATTTTGTAAATCATTTATAAAACCTGCATGTATTCTCATCCCAAAAATATTAGATTTTAAAAGTGGGACTATAACTCACTTTCACAGATTTTTACTTCGTCGGGAAGTAAGACTTGGCCACTGGTTGATTCACGAACCTATAACAATATATACATATATATCAAAGTATGTTCAAAATATATTTACAACACTTTTAATATATTTTGATGTTTTAAGTTTATTAAGTCAGCTGTCCTCGTTAGTAACCTACAACTAGTTGTCCACAGTTAGATGTAAAGAAATAAATCGATAAATATTATCTTGAATCAATCCACGACCCAGTGTATACGTATCTCAGTATTGATCACAACTCAAACTATATATATTTTGGAATCAACCTCAACCCTGTATAGCTAACTCCAACATTCACATATAGAGTGTCTATGGTTGTTCCGAAATATATATGGATGTGTCGACATGATAGGTTGAAACATTGTATACGTGCCTATGGTATCTCAAGATTACATAATATACAATACAAGTTGATTAAGTTATGGTTGGAATAGATTTGTTACCAATTTTCACGTAGCTAAAATGAGAAAAATTATCCAATCTTGTTTTACCCATAACTTCTTCATTTTAAATCCGTTTTGAGTGAATCAAATTGCTATGGTTTCATATTGAACTCTATTTTATGAATCTAAATAGAAAAAGTATAGATTTATAGTCAGAAAAATAAGTTACATGTCATTTTTGTAAAGGTAATCATTTCAGTCGAAAGAACGACGTCTAGATGACCATTTTAGAAAACATACTTCCACTTTGAGTTTAACCATTATTTTTGGATATAGTTTCATGTTCATAATAAAAATCATTTTCCCAGAATAACAACTTTTAAATCAAAGTTTATCATAGTTTTTTTAATTAACTAACCCAAAACAGCCCGCGGTGTTACTATGACGGCGTAAATCCGGTTTTACGGTGTTTTTCGTGTTTCCATGTTTTAAATCATTAAGTTAGCATATCATATAGATATAGAACATGTGTTTAGTTGATTTTAAAAGTCAAGTTAGAAGGATTAACTTTTATTTGCGAACAAGTTTAGAATTAACTAAACTATGTTCTAGTGATTACAAGTTTAAACCTTCGAATAAGATAGCTTTATATGTATGAATCGAATGATGTTATGAACATCATTACTACCTCAAGTTCCTTGGATAAACCTACTGGAAATGAGAAAAATAGATCTAGCTTCAAAGGATCCTTGGATGGCTTGAAAGTTCTTGAAGCAGAATCATGACACGAAAACAATTTTAAGTAAGATTTCCACTCGAAATAAGATTGTTATAGTTATAGAAATTGAATTAAAGTTTGAATATGATTATTACCTTGTATTAGAAAGATAACCTACTGTAAGTAACAAAGGTTTCTTGATCTTGGATGATTACTTGGAATGGATTTAGAAAACTTGGAAGTAAACTTGCAATCTTGGAAGTATTCTTGATTTTATGAAACTAGAACTTTTGGAATTTATGAAGAACACTTAGAACTTGAAGATAGAACTTGAGAGAGATCAATTAGATGAAGAAAATTGAAGAATGAAAGTGTTTGTAGGTGTTTTTGGTCGTTGGTGTATGGATTAGATATAAAGGATATGTAATTTTGTTTTCATGTAAATAAGTCATGAATGATTACTCATATTTTTGTAATTTTATGAGATATTTCATGCTAGTTGCCAAATGATGGTTCCCACATGTGTTAGGTGACTCACATGGGCTTCTAAGAGCTGATCATTGGAGTGTATATACCAATAGTACATACATCTAAAAGCTGTGTATTGTACGAGTACGAATACGGGTGCATACGAGTAGAATTGTTGATGAAACTGAACGAGGATGTAATTGTAAGCATTTTTGTTAAGTAGAAGTATTTTGATAAGTGTCTTGAAGTCTTTCAAAAGTGTATGAATACATATTAAAACATTACATGTATATACATTTTAACTGAGTCGTTAAGTCATCATTAGTCGTTACATGTAAATGTTGTTTTGAAACCTTTAGGTTAACGATCTTGTTGAATGTTGTTAACCCATTGTTTATTATAACAAATGAGATGTTAAATTGTTATATTATCATGATATTATGATATATAATATATCTTAGTATGATATATATACAGTTAAATGTCGTTACAACGATAATCGTTACATATATGTCTCGTTTCGAAATCATTAAGTTAGTAGTCTTATTTTTACATATGTATTTCATGGTTAATACACTTAATAATATATTTACTTATCATTTAACATAATTAACCAAGTGTATCAATATCTTAATATGATTCATATGTACCTAGTAAGACGTTGTTATAACGATAATCGTTATATATATCGTTTTCGAGTTTCTTAAATTAATAGTCTCATTTTTATGTATATAACTCTTTGTTAAAATACCTAATGAGATACATACTTATAATAAAATCATGTTAACTATATATTTAACCATATATATGTCATCGTATAGTTTTTACAAGTTTTAACGTTCGTGAATCACCGGTTAACTTGGGTGGTCAATTGTCTATATGAAACCTATTTCAATTAATGAAGTCTTAACAAGTTTGATTGCTTAACATGTTGGAAACACTTAATCATGTAAATAACAATTTTATTTAATATATATATATATATATATATAAACATGGAAAAGTTCGGGTCACTACAACTATAACTCACTTTCACAGATTTTTACTTCGTCGGGAAGTAAGATTTGGCCACGGGTTGATTCACGAACCTATAACAAGTATGTACAAATTTATCAAAGTATGATCAAAATATATTTACAACATTTTATTACGTTTTAATGATTTGAGTTTGTTAAGTCAGCAGTCCTCGTTAGTAACCTACAACTAGTTGTCCACAGTTATATGTACACAAATAAAGCAATATATATTATCTCGAATTAATCCACGACCCAGTGTCTACAAGCCTCATACTCGATCACAACTCAAAGTATATATATTATTTTGGAATCAACCTGAACCCTGTATAGCTAACTCAAACATTACTGTATATAGAGTGTCTATGGTTGTTCCGAAATATATATATATATAGATGGGTCGATATGATATGTCAAAACATTGTATACGTGTCTATGGTATCCCAAGATTTCATAATATGTATAATACAATATAAATTAGTTAGGGTAGGTTTAGTCTAGATTTGTTACAAAATTTTCGTAGCTAAAACTAGCAAATTTATCCAATTTTGTTTTACCCGTCATTTCTTCGTTTCAAATCCGTTTTGAGTGATTCAAGTTGCTATGGTTTCATAATGAACTGAAATTTATGAAACTAAACAGAAAAAGTATAAGATTATAGTCGGAAATACAGGTTACAAGTCATTTTTTAAAGAGGTAGTCATTTCCGTCGAAAAAACGACGTCTTGATGACCATTTTGAAAAACATACTTTCACTTTGTGTTTAACCATGATTTTTGGATATAGTATCATGTTCATAAGTAATATCATTTTTCCAGAAAACAAAGTTCCAATTCAAAGATTAAGATACTTTTTATTTTTTTAACCCAAAGCAGCCCGCGATTTCACTACGACGGCGTATGTCCGGTTTTACGGTGTTCTTCGTGTTTTCAGGTTTTAAATCATTAAGTTAGCATATCATATAGATATAGAACATGTTTTTAGTTGATTTTAAAAGTCAAGTTAGAAGGATTAACTTTGTTTGCGAACAAGTTTAGAATTAACTAAACTATGTTCTAGTGATTACATGTTCAAATCTTCGAATAAGATAGTTTTATATATATGAATCGAATAATGTTATGAACATCATTACTACCTCAAGTTTAGTAGGTAAACCTACTGGAAGTAACAAAAATTGATCTAGTTTTAAAGGAGTCTTGGATGGCTTGAAAGTTCTTGAAGTAGAATCATGACACGAAAACAAGCTCAAGTAAGATTTCTACTCGAAATAAGATAGTTATAGTTATAGAAATTGAATCAAAGTTTGAATATGAGTATTACCTTGTATTAGAAAGATATCTTACTATAAATAAGAAAGATTTCTTTATCTTAGATGATTACTTGGATTGAATTAGAAAGCTTGGAAGTAATCTTGCAAACTTGATAGTATTCTTGATTTTATGAAACTAGAACTTATAGAATTTATGAAGAACACTTAGAACATGAAGATAGAACTTGAGAGAGATTAATTAGATGAAGAAAATTGAAGAATGAAAGTGTTTGTAGGTGTTTTTGGTCGTTGGTATATGGATTAGATATAAAGGATGTGTAAGTTTGTTTTCATGTAAATAATTCATGAATGATTTATAATATTTTTTGTAATTTTGTGAGATATTTCATCCTAGTTGCCAAATGATGGTTCCCACATGTTTAATGACTCACATGGGCTGCTAAGGAGCTGATGATTGAGTGTATATACCAATAGTATATACATCTTAGAAGCTATGTATTATACGAGTACGAATACGGGTGCATACGAGTAGAATTGTTGATGAAAATGAATGAGGATGTAATTGTAAGCATTTTTGTTAAGTAGAAGTACTTTGATATATGTCATGAAGTCTTCCAAAAGTGTATTAATACATCTTAATACACTACATGTATATACATTTAACTGAGTCGTTAAGTCATCGATAGTCGTTATATGTAAGTGTTGTTTCGGAACCTTTAAGTTAACGATCTTGTTAAATGTAATTGATCCATTGTTATTACACTTAAATGAGATATTAAATTGTTTTGTTAACATGGTGTATTAATATATCTTAATATCATATAAATATGTGTAAAATACTATTACAACGATAATCGTTACATATATGTATTGTTTCGAAATCCTTAAGTTAGTAGTCTCATTTTACTCGTGTAGTTCATTGTTAATACGCTTAATGATATATGTAATTATCATTTCATGATGTTAAACATAGTGTATTAATATCTTAACATGATACATATGTATTTAGTAAGGCGTTGTTGTAACGATAGCCGTTATATATATATCGTTTTGCGTTTCTTAATTCACTACTTTCATTTTATGTATATAACTCATTGTTAATGTACATGGTGAGATACTTACTCATCATAATTTCATGTTAAATATATATATATATATATATATATATATATATATATATATATATATATCATGTTGTTTTTTACAAGTTTTAACGTTCGTGAAACGCCGATCAACTTGGGTGGTCAATTGTCTACATGAAACTCATTTCAATAAATCAAGTCTTAACAAGTTTGATTGCTTAACATGTTGGAAACATTTAATCATGCAAATATAGTTTTTCATTTAATATATAATCATGGAAAAGTTCGGGTCACTACACAATGGAACACTATTGATTTGGATAGGGATTCCAGTTCATATCATTGCTCGGGTTTCATGGTTGGTGATAGGTGTCCTGGTAGGCTTGATTGGGGTCATACAGGTCAAAGGGTGGTCGCATGTCAGGCTGATGTGGTAGATAGTAAGCAGGTCGAGTCGGGATATAGTTATGTGGTACCTGATATGATAGTTGGCTCATGATTTGGCGCTGATGAACTTGCCAGCTATCGTGTTGGCGTCGCCTGGATTGCTCATACTCATCCGCAGCTCTCCACTACTCATACTGATGATGCCTAGCCTGGTTATTCATTTCTACCTCATCTACATGCTGGAAGACATCAGTATAACTATCCCTAATGACATCCCTAATGTCATCTGCTTCCTCCATCTCCTCATCCGAACCCCTCTCTACCTGTGGATGGGTGCCCTGATATGGTATTGGCATATTGTGCCTCCGTTTTAGTACTTTTGCACCTTGATAAACCTGCAAGCCTATGCTCTCGGCTTGTTCCTCAATCTCTACCATCGGACCCCCATGCTCTTTATATACACCTAAGTACTCTCCAATGAGAGTAACAAAATACCTCCTCCTATAATACTTCCTGCTTGTATACCCTCAACAACTTTAGATAAATAGTGGCCTATGAAATAAGGAATGTTAACAAAGCTCCTCGGGTCTCGAATACACTTAAGGTAAAATAAATCGTTTAGGGTCATTTTCTCTTTGTTTCTACCTCGTTGTGTAATCGAGTTTGCTAAAAATCTATGTATTATCCGGAGCTCTGCTCTATCAATATCTAAGAAGAAGTGTCTTCCACCCCGCGTAAATTCCCTAAATCTTGACATACGCCTCCATATGGCGTTAGCGTCAAAATTCCTATCTACTCTTTCACCTTCAGCAATTAAACTATTACAATCAGGTGTAATAATCTCAGCGGGGGTGTAGATCAGTAAAGCCCTAGCCATGTCTAGCAAAGACATTCTGTACATTGTACCTCCTAAAAGAAATCTAATTAAACTTTTATCTCCTAACATAGTAACTTCATTATTTAACTCTATAGTGCTAAGCAATTCAACACACCATTCTCTATATATAGTTCTACGTGTAGTAAATAAGCGGATCCAATCGTTAAATGCAGAGTTACCATACCTCTGAACTTGTAAATCCCTAACCGGTTCAGCTAGGTTAACCGCTTCCAAAGGCTCCCAATCGATTACCCGAGGCATATCAATATTTTTCTAGTAAAGAATGTGCATGTTCTTTTGAAATTTCGGGTATTCTGTCCAACAACGATCGAATCTTAGGTTGGGATGTAACTGTTGGTCATCGATAAGTGGGTGCATAATCCTCGGGTGAGGCTGAAATTGACGATAATGAGTAAAACAGTGGTTCCGGCTCATAATATAGCATGTGTTGATCATAATGTTGTTGTTGTTCAGGTTGTGGTTCCGGTTGTGGTTCTTGATCAGGTTCTTGTTCAAATTCTTGTTCATGATGTCTAGACGATGATGCACCGTCCGTATCTATATTTCTCTGCAAAACACATTAAACACAAAATTTTTGCATTCAAATATGCATTGGTGTTAGCAAAATAACAAATTAAAACAATTACAATAACATATTTAATCCATATTAAAGTTATACTCATTTTCATATTTTTATCAATTCTATAATTTTTCAAATAAGCATATATGAAAAGGTATACAAAGTTCATAAGCATTCAACTCAAATAACATGTTAAAATAACCATTACTAGCAATTAAACAAGTTTCAAATGACATTTATATCAAAATAATCAAGTTCATGAATTTTAGACTTAAAAAGTCCACTTTAATGCTCAAAAATCATGTTTAGGATCAAAGTTTGGATCATTTAGCAACATAAACATGTTACACTACTTAATTTAGCAATAATTCATAACAAAAATCGGCCATAACCTGTTTATATTAAAAAGCCCCAAATTGCTCAAGAACACAAACCCTAGATTTCTAAAAATTTGTAGTTTAAGGCTTCAAATCCTGTTAAATAGCATCAATCTAGATTATACAAGCATAATATACTAACAATTTAACTCTAATTAAGCTAGAAATTATCAAAATTAAATTAGGACAATTAATTATAATTATCACAAAAATTAGGAAATTTAGGAGTTTAGGGGTGAAATTTCTACCTTTTTACTTCCCCATCTGAAGAAAGGCATGATTGGAACGGATTATAGCACGAAATTTGGATGATTTTGGTGAAAAATTAAAGATTTTAGGGTTTTTGTGTGTATGTTTTCGAGTTTGTGTGTGTGGGTGTTATGAGACAGAGAACCAGCTCGACTGCTTTTTGATCTTCTCCAGTTTCTGGCCACCATGCGATCGCATGGTTTACAAGGCCTAACCCCATGCGATCGCATGGGGTGTATTTTTTTTTTTATAAAACCTTTAACTTATAAAACAAATAATTACTTAATTTAAAAGTCTGTTTCTTTTTAGATTGAGGGCATTTCGGTACGTTTACCTAGTTCGTCCCTCGATAAAATTTTCAAATTTGTCATTTTAAAGCGTTGTTTTAAAAGAAAAGATTTTTGAGTTTTTTATATGTTTTTGGCATGCATTAAATCAATAAGATTAAAAATAATGATAATAAAATTTCTCGTCCCGCCCTCGGGTAAAGCAATTTCGGTTCCATAACCTAGTCTTCAACTTACGACGAATTTTAAATATCAAAATTTTAACTTAATGAAATAAAGTACATTTTTATTTTTAAATTTACACCAAACTTAAATTTAAAATGCATATTAATAAAATTTCATATAAATATTAATAATATTTATATACATTAATTTTACAATTTTTATATTTAAAATAATATAGTTATATATTAATTTTAAAAACAAGGTTTAAATAAAAATCTTTTTGGTCTTTTATCCCACTTTAATCAATCAAATATTAACAAAAATATACGTCCCTCTTTTGGGTAAAGTAATTTCGGCTATATTACCTAGCTTTACTCCTGACGAATTTTTGAAATATTTTGGATTGATTGATTAAAGATATTTATACCTTATGAATAAACGGTAAATTTTACAGTGATACATTAAATTTTTGTATGATATCAATAATTTCGGTTTCGCATACCTAATTTTATTGAATATCGATTTAATACTTTATAGCGAACGATTCAGCGTTTATTATCAAAAGGTTAAAAGCAATAAATAAAAATAAAAATAAAAACTGTACATACTTACCTGTGAGAAAGAATTCTCAGAGACCTGCTTTAGTTGACTCATAGGAGAGTCGTTCGATTTGGTTTTCCATAGCTACATCGGCGTAACCTCGAATTTTCAATAACATTTCTTCTAAACATATGAACGATCCTTCTCTGCATAGAGTAACGAATTCAGAATTGGAATGTGTTTGATTGTTCGAACATTTACCTTCGTGTGACCATTTTCCGCATTTATGACATCTTTCAAGGTGTCGTGCTCTTCTTTTTGTTGCAGATTTTGATTTTTCTTGACCAAAATGTGTTTTATGATGATTCTTCCTGAGTTCTTTCCTCACTTCGTCCATTTTGCCTCTTATGAATGATACTAGTTCACTCGGGAAGATGTTATTATTACGTTTAGTAATCATAGCGTGTAGTAGTAGACCATGGTTCAAATCAAAGGAATTCTTCATCTCGTAAAACCTAAAAGAAATAAAAATTCAGAATGGAGGGAGAAGACTAGTTCTTTAGGGTCTGCTAGGGAAAGACCATTCGGATTCCATTTTCGAAAACTACAAGAAAAAAAAATCTAACTCTAACAGAAATTCATAATCTTAAAATATTCGAATCTTCCTACACTTAGTTAGTTGTGGTGTCAAAATTGTGATTAACTTCATCTTCAACTTCCATTGGATTATCTATGTAATGTTTAACTCTGTGACCATTAACCTTAAATTCAATCCCATTTGAATTTATTAACTCTACTGTTTCGTACGGGAAAATTGTTTTGACTATGAATGGTCCAGACCATCTTGATTTCAATTTTCCAGGAAATAGCTTGAATCGTGAATTGAAAAGAAGAACGCTGTCTCCTTCCTTGAATTCTTTTGAACTTCTGATTCTTTTATCATGCCATTTCTTCGTTCTTTCCTTATAGATTAACGAATTTTCATATGCATCATGTCTTAATTCTTCTAATTCGTTTAGTTGACTTAACCGTAGACGTCCGGCTTCATGTAAATCAAGATTACACGTCTTCAAAGTCCAAAATGCTTTGTGCTCAATTTCTACTGAAAGGTGACATGCTTTTTCGTAAACAAGTTTAAAAGGTTGCCAATTAGAGTTTTGTAGGCTGTTCTAAAATCTCAGAGTGCATCATCTAATTTCATGGACCATTCATTTGGATTTGATCCTACAGTTTTCTCTAGAATACGTTTTAATGCTCGGTTGGTATTTTCAACTTGTCCACTTGTTTGTGGATGATAAGCGGTTGAGATTTTATGAGTTACTCCATATCTTTTGAGAACTTTCTCAAGTTGATTATTACATAAATGAGTACCCCGATCACTTATTAAAGCTTTCGGTGTTCCAAACCTTGCAAAAAGACGTTTTAAGAAGTTGACAACAACTCGTGCATCGTTAGTTGGGAGAGCTTGTGCTTTCACCCATTTAGATACATAATCAATGGCAACGAGAATGTAGAGATTATTATGAGATTTTGGAAATGGACCCATAAAGTCAATACCCCAAACGTCAAATACTTCACATACTTGAATGACATTTTGTGGCATTTCATCACGTTGACTTATTTTTCTGGCCCTTTGACATGCATCACAGGATTTACAAAGAAGGTGTGTGTCTTTGAAAATTGTAGGCCAATAGAATCCAGCGTCATAAACTTTTTGCTGTGAGTTGAGGCCCATAATACCCTCTTGTTGGTCATGTGTGACAATGGTTTAAGATTTGACTTGCTTCATCCCCGAATACGCATCGGCGTATTATTCCATCGGGACAACTTTTAAATAAATGTGGATCTTCCCAAAAATAGTGTTTTATATCACTAAAGAATTTCTTTCGTTTTTGGTACGACAACCCTTTTTCAAGGAATCCACATACTAAATAGTTTGCATAGTCTGAAAACCATGGAATTTCACTATAATTGATCTTCAAAAGATATTCATCAGGAAAGTTATCTTGTATGACCGATTCATTTAGAACTTCTAATTCGGGATTTTCAAGACGAGAAATATGATCAGCGGCAAGATTTTCTGCTCCCTTTTTGTCTCGGATTTCAATATCGAACTCTTGTAAGAGTAAGATTTAACGGATTAATCGTGGTTTGGCATCTTGTTTCGAAAATAGGTATCTAAGAGCAGAATGATCAGTATAGACCACCGTTTTACCTAGAACGAGATATGAACGAAATTTGTCAAAAGCAAAGACAATAGCAAGGAGTTCTTTTTCAGTGGTTGTATAGTTCGTTTGTGCTCCTTGTAATGTCTTACTAGCGTAATAAATAGGTTGAAATCATTTTTCAATCCTTTGACCTAAAACGACTCCCATTGCAAAATCACTTGCATCGCACATGAGTTCAAATGGTAGATTCCAATTTGGAGTTATCATGATCGGCGCATTAGTCAGTTTTTCTTTAAGAATATTAAAAGATTTGATGCATTCATCTGAAAAGATGAATGGAGCATCTTTTTCTAGGAGTTTGTTCATAGGAGTGACAATTTTAGAAAAATCTTTTATGAAATGTCGGTAAAAACCGGCATGCCCTAGAAAACTCCTAACTCCTCTAACATTGGTGGGATGTGGAAGTTTAGCAATTACATCTACTTTAGCTCTATCCAATTCAATTCCTTCCTTTGAAATTTTATGACCAAGAACGATGCCTTCTTTAACCATGAAATGACATTTCTCCCAATTAAGAACTAGATTTGATTGCTCGCATCTAATAAGCATTCGTTCAAGATTAACTAGACATGTTTCAAAAGTATCACTGAAGACTGAAAAGTTATCCATGAAAACTTCCATGCATTCTTCTATCATGTCGTGAAAAATCACCATCATGCACCTTTGAAAGGTTGCATGGGCGTTGCAAAGTCCAAATGGCATGCGTTTGTAAGCAAAAGTACCATAAGGGCACGTGAAGGTGGTTTTCTCTTGGTCCTCGGGTGCAATTGGAATTTGAAAGTATCCGGAAAAACCGTCAAGAAAACAATAGTAACTGTTCTCAGCTAACCTTTCCAACATTTGATAAATGAAAGGTAAGGAAAAGTGATCTTTTCTGGTGGCGTCATTTAATTTTCTATAATCAATACAAACTCGCCATCCTGTTACAGTCCTAGTAGGAATAAGCTCATCTTTTTCATTTGTGATGACAGTCATGCCATCCTTCTAAGGCACAAATTGAACTGGGCTTACCCATAGACTATCAGAGATTGGATAAATTAAACCTGCATCGAGCAGTTTAATTATTTCTTTCTTAATAACATCTTGCATATTAGGATTTAGTCTTCGTTGGCATTGCACATATGTTTTATGACCTTCTTCCATAAGGATTTTATGTGTGCAATACGAATGACTTATTCCTTTAATGTCATGAATCTTCCATGCAATAGTTGGTTTATGAGCTTTTAGCACAGAAATAAGTTGAGATTTTTCATTTTTCGTAAGAGAAGACGATATTATTACAGATAATTCAGATTCACCATGTAAATAAGCGTATTCCAAATGGTTTGGAAGTGGCTTTAACTCTAACATTGGAGGTTCTTCTATCGATGATTTGTATCGATATCTGTCTTCTTCTTTTAGCATTTGAAGTTCTTCTGTTGTTGGTTCGTATTCATTAGCCATGAGTGTAGCTAACATTTCAGCTTCATCAATTGGTTCAGTTCCTTCTCCTAAAGAACATTCTCCTGTTCCTTGTAATTCTGGAAATTCTTCTAACAATTCTGCATGTGAATCTATAGTTTGAATATAATAACATGTATCATCTGTAGATTGCAGTTGTTGCATGGCTCTATCAACAGAAAAGGTAACACTCTCGTCCTCTATACTTAGGGTCAGTTTCTTACCAAACACGTCTATTATTGCTTTAGCCGTGTTTAAGAATGGTCTTCCTAATATGAGAGGAATTCGAGAATCTTCTTCCATGTCCAGAATAACAAAGTCTACTGGAAATACTAAAGTACCAACTTTAACTAACATGTTCTCCATTATCCCTCTAGGATATTTTACTGATCGATCGGCTAGTTGTATGCTTATTTGTGTTGGTTTCAATTCTCCGAGGTCTAGTTTAGCGTATAGTGAATATGGCATTAAATTTATACTAGCACCTAAGTCTGCCAATGCTTCTATTGAATTAAGACTACCCAGAAAATATGGAAATGTGAAACTTCCTGGATCTGATAATTTTTCTGGTAGTTTATTCAACAGCACTGCAGAACAATTAGCATTCATAGTAACAGCCGAGAGTTCTTTCATTTTCTTTCTATTTGTGATTAGATCTTTCAGGAATTTAGCATATCTTGGCATTCCTGAAATCACATCAATGAAAGGAAGATTTACATTTATTTGTTTAAACATATTCAAGAATTTGGATTGCTCGGCTTCAAGTCTTTCTTTTATCATTTTACTCTGGTAAGGAAGCGGTGGTTGGTATGGTTTAACATAAGGTTTAGCCTTAACTGTATTATCTTCATTAACCTTTTCAACTATCGGTTCTTTTTCCTTATCTTTCTCAGATTGTGGTGCTTGTGGAGTAGGAATAGAGTCATCAGAAATTACAGGTATTTCAGGTGGTTTAAGTGTAATACCACTTCTCGTTGTAATGGCTTTAGCTGTTTCATTTCGGGGGTTAGCATTTGTATCGCTAGATAGACACCCTGGTTTTCTTTCTCCAATTAACTTGGCTAGGTTGCTCACTTCTTGTTCCAGATTTTGAATAGAAGCTTGTTGATTTCTAAATGCTTAAGCATTTTGTTCATTAGTTTGTTTCTGAGATGTGAAAAACTGCGTTTGAGATTCAACTAGCTTTGACATCATATCTTCTAAATTTGGCTTTTTATCATCGGGTTGTGGTGGTTTAATTGGAAAAATAGGTCATTTCTGGTTGCAAGTATTATTAGATACTTGTTGATTGCTAGGACCTTGTTGATTGTTGTATGTAACATTTCGGTTATAATTCTGATTTTGATTGTAGTTTGGTCTTGGCGGTTGATAATTATTTTGATAATTATTTTCAGGCCTTTGGTTCATGTATGAAACATTCTCTCTTTGTTCCATTATTTGTTCAATACTGAGATAATCTTTTGTCAAATGTGGTCCTCCACACTGCTCACAACTAATTCGTGTTGTGTGAATATCTTTAGTCATCTTTTCCATTCGTCTCTCGAAAGCATCTAACTTTGCGGAAATGGAATCAAAGTCATGGCTAGAATCGGCTCTAGCCGCTTTAGATGATCTAACGATGTCTTTTTCTGGATGCCACTCATGTGAGTGGGAGGCTGTGTTATCAATAATTTTGTAAGCTTCAGTTGCGGTTTTCTTCATAATGGAACCACCAGCTGCTATGTCGATGTCTTTTCGTGTAGTAATGTCGCATCCTTGGTAGAATATTTGTACTATTTGATAAGTGTCTAAGCCATGTTGAGGACATCCTCTCAACAATTTTCCAAATCTTGTCCATGCTTCATATAAAGTTTCATTTAGCTTTTGTGTGAACGTAACAATTTCTCCTTGAAGTCTCACGGCTTTAGATGCCGGAAAGAATCTTTTAAGAAATTTCTCAACTAAAACATCCCATGTGTCAATCGCCCCTTCAGGTAACGATTCTAACCAATCTTTGGCTTCTCCCTTTAAAGTCCAGGGAAATAACATGAGATAGATCTGTTCATCCTCAACTTCTCTGATTTTAAATAAAGTACAAATTCTATTAAAGGTTCGAAGATGTTCGTTTGGATCTTCTTTTGACGTACCACTAAATTGGCATTGATTAGTTACCATATGTAAGATTTGTCCTTTGATTTCATAATCTGGCCCATTAATATCTGGTTGAGTAATTACATGACCTTGGCCAGTGCGTGTTGCCCTCATTCGGTCTTCCACACTTAGAGGTTCCTGATTTTTCATGATTGAATTTGAATCACTAGAGGATTCTGATTTAATAGTTTCTTCCTCGACAATCTCTGGTTGTATGATTTTTGTTTCGGGAGGAATGATTAGTGGTTCAGGATCTCTGAATTGTCCTTGAATATCCTCCGGGTTCTCAATTGTGAGGTCGGGTTCAAAAAATGGATTATCGGAAATTTGAATTGGAGTACTTAGTCGACTAGATGACGATTCTAAAGAAAAATCAATGGCGACAATATTGCCTAGATGTCTTGATCGAGTTACAGGAGGTGAATGTATGAAAGGTGGTGAACGTTTTGCTCGGTGCATTCACTGAATATCCTAATAGTTATAAAAAAATATAAAAAATTATATTAATTATCAAATTAATAGACTTTTCTGATTTTCCCACGTTTCGAATAGCCAATAGATGCAGCAGGTAGCCAGGACCCTTTAAATCGGAAGCCCACAACTCGCCACTAACAAATCCAACTATTACTACGAATCAGAAAATTTTGAATGTCTATCAATTTAACCGCTTAAAATAATTTTTCGTCGAATTTCAAAGAAAATTTTGAAAATTCTATGTCCTAAAAACTAGAGCGTAGAAATGAGAAAGAAAAAGAGTGCGTCAAAAAACGTCGAAAAATAAAAGGTCGAAAAACAATAATAAGAAAGTAGAGCGTCGAAACTTAAAAGTCTACAAACTAAATACTTAAAACTTGCGTCTAAAGGTATTAAAGCTTAAAAGGAATTCAATATCCAAAACGGCAATAACTTAAAACGTCGTAAAATTCTAAAGCGCCTTAATCTTAATCTAAGAAAAAGCACTTAAGTGATTTTACGGCAAAGCCTAAGAATCTAGAAATATAAAATACTACGGCAAAAACTAAGTTTAAATCTAATTACGAACGATAAAAATACAAATTACGAATTAAACGATTAAAATATACAATTTATAAAAAGATATAAAAAATGATAAAATTACTTATATTTATAAAAATATTATTTTTATATTATTATTTTATAAAAGTATTAATTTATATATTAATAAAACTAATTAAAACTTAAAATTACAAATTAATTATTAAAACTAGAATAAAAAATTAATTTAATTACTAAAACCCTAATTAATAATTAATTAATAATAATAATTATTAATAAACGTAACCCTAATTCTGTCGGCTAAGTTCCAGGCCTGTCTTTTCACCTCATGCGACCGCATGAGGGTTCTTTGGTTTGGCCATGCGATCGCATGGCTTCGGGTTCCAGGCCAAGTCTTGGGCTGCTACAGTTTCGGCCCGTATACTAATTTTAATTTTTTTAGTTTAATATATATAAAATATAAATATAAACTTATTAGATTTATATAAAAAAATATTACTTATTAGTTTTATAACTCTTAAAATATAAACTTTTTTTTTAATTTAACTAAACTTTAAAAATATAGATATATATATTTTTTTCTTTTTCTTGTTTTTATATTTTTGTTTTTAATATTTAAAACTTATGTAAATATATTTTTGCAAAATAGCTTAAAAACTAAATTTTTTTATTATAGCATTCTATGGCGTCTCCGGCAGCGGCGCCAAAAATACTTGATGTTAAAGCGAGGTGTAGTACGAAATAGATTATATTTTATTACGAAATACTATTAAATACGATACAATTTTACAAAAATTATTTATTTATTTATTGAATGGATATACCTAAACCTTGCTACAACACTCATAGACAGTGTACCCAATCGTAGAGTAGTGTAGTTTTTAGTAAGTCCGGTTCGTTCCACAGGGAGCTAGCTGAGTTTAACGCTATATATGTTTTAAACTGTATTTGTATATATATATATATATATATATATATATATATATATATATATATATATATATATATATATATATATATAGTAGTATTATTATTATTATTATTATTATAAAGGGGGGTTTTACAGTTTAGTGACCGGTTTGTCGATTTTAAGACTTAAATCACAATTAAAACCTAATGTGAAATATTAAATAAAAATATGACTTAATTTAAAGCGTAAAGTAAATGATGATAAATAAAAGTACGATAAAATAAAAGTACGATAATTAAAAGTGCAATAAATAAAATGATGATAAATAAAAGTGCGATGAGATATAAAATAAAGGAATTATGCTTATTTAAACTTCCGTAATCATGATGTTCGACGTGTTGATTTTAATTTATTACCATGGGTTAATCCATCCTCGTGTCCGGTCAAATGAACAATTATTAGTATTTATAAATATTCAGCCCATCGTGTCCGATCGAGTGTATGTGGTTATTTATAATTACCTCAAATTGTAAATCTCTATATTAAATTAACAAACTATCATTCAGTTAAACAAATATAAAGCCCATTAATAGCCCATAGTTCAATTTCCACAAGTGTCGGTCTTTTGTCCAAACCCCAATTATGGTCCAAAGGCCAATAAGACCGTTTTAATTTTTAGTCCAACATCACGATTACTTCGGCTTCAATAAGCATAATAATAACTTAGCTACGAGACATTAATTTAAAAAGGTTGAACATAACTTACAATGAGTATTAATCGCGTAGTATTACACGGACAGAATTTTGACTTACAAATTTAAAACATTCGCCACTATAACCTTATTATTATTAACTTAATATTAAAATTATAATTATAAAATATAAATATAAATATATATTGAGAGATAGAGAGTAATTTATTAAATATGGTATACTTAAACTCGGAAGAAAATGTTCCAATTTATAGGACTTGGCCATGTACAGTAAGCTATGCGATCGCATGAAATTTAGGCATGCTGGCCATGCGATCGCATGGCAGCCAAATCCTGTTCCAGTTGATTCCAAAACGTGGGCTGCTGCAATATATTTAATATATAATATAATATAATATAGTTTTATATAATTATATATATATATATATATATATATATTATATTATATTCTTGTGCATAGTTGACTCGTAATTTTAGGCTCGTTGCGTCGTGCGTTGATAGTTGGTTCACGACCCGGTTCTGGATTTTCGAACGTCCTTTCGTACAATTTAATATCTTGTACTTTGTGTTTTGCGGCTTGTACTCTTGTCATTTTTAGATGTTTCTCACCAATAATTTGAACCACTTGGATTGTACTTTGTACTTTTTAGCTTTTTGGTCGTTTGCGTCTTCAAATCGTCGAATCTGTCTTTTGTCTTCACCTTTTATTATTTAAATGAATATCACTTGTAAATAGAACAATTGCAACCAAAAGCTTGTCTTTCTTGAAGGATTATGCTATGAACTATGTGTTCGTTTTTATCATTATCATGACCTATTTGTTTTTATTTGAAAATCACTTTACCATTTTTCCGAATATCGTTAAAAAAATAGGAAGATTTCTCAAATTAAAGTGGACCTCTCAACAGAGACTCGTAATCATAATCACAATGTGTCTGATATTTCAATCATTTGATATTATCTTCTAGTTCCATCGATAATCATTTTGAAACAAATACGTTCATGTAAAGTATCATACGTTTAATAATTTGTTAATATTTTCAAGTCATAATATATACCTATATATACATATATAATCAAATCCATTTATATAACGGTTCGTGAATCATTGGAATTTAGTCGAGGTTAAATGAATGTATGAACACGGTTTAAGATTTTTGAAATTCAACTTAACAAACTTTGCTTATCGTGTCGAAATAATGTGAAAATTAAAGTTTAAATTTGGTCGGAAATTTCCGGGTCGTCACAGTACCTCGTTAAAGAAATGTCGTCCCCGAAATTTGATAGAGGTCGTCATGACTAACAATGAGATTGTTATTATGACGATTATAGAGTTTTATCATGTTTAAGAAGTATGGATAAAATAATTCGATTACTCGAAGCGTATGAGTGAAGTTATCGTAAATGAATGAAATAAGATAATAGTGATTCGTCATATCTTTTGACGTCATCACGATTGATCTCTGAATTTAAAGAAAATCTTTGTAATCTCTATAAGATTTGATTCTTCGGTGAATAAAGAAGTTAAGATCTCATTAATTAAATGCGGTAATATGTCTCGATTGCCCTGTCGGATATTTTACTATAAATTCAACTCCTTCGTTTTCTATTAACTCACACCTTCCATTCTTTCTCCCTCAGCTCATACTTTAAAGCATTCGTCAATATGCTTCATCCCATTCTGATCCATGATATACTCCTAACTTTCATATCTGTCATTCTTCTTTTTCATCTACCATCGGAGGATTTTATTTACTTTTACTATTACCATGGGGTTATAGTATTTTTAATTTTCCCGTGCCTTTACGTTGCAATACGTATTGATATGCACGGTTTGTAATTTACGTGTTGTTGTCGAGCTTTATATTTTCTTTTATATTCAAGGGTTCCATACTTTTGTCTCCTCTCCCCGACTTCAAGTCAAGCGAATAACGGTCCAGAATTCGTAGGTATGGATTTCGAAATGAACATAGTTAATGTTCTAAGAAGGAAATCGTAATGGCACGATCTTGATTTGTCAAATTACCAGAATATCCTAGAAAGGACCGAATCATCAAGAAATATTTTCTTGATGTGTTTAGAGGTTAATTAGAATACAAGAGTCGTGTAACATGGCACATGATGATGTTATGATCTGTGAATCATCACGTTCCATTTAGAAACTCAGCATGACTTACTGTAATATAATCACGTTGATCAAGTGTCATTATATTATACTAACTCACGCTTTAGTTCCCAACACTACTTCAAAAACATTCATATTTTTAAACTTTCAAGGTTTCAGAATTTAGAAACTAAAATAGTTTCTTTACAGATAGCGCTAAGAGGTAAATAATTTCGGATAACAATAATTATGGAAATATCTTCAGAAATATGGAGGATATTTATAATGAAAGATATGATGATATCTTAGAATTTCTAATATCATAGGATGATGAAAAATATTGTCCGCAAGGGTTTAGAGTCAGGAGCAAGGTATTCGATAATAACTTCAGCAGACACTGAATCATTTGGATTCTTTGAAGGCAGGTTTAGTCTTTGTGATTTGTCCATAGCCTCCTTCATGGTTTGCTTAATCCGTTTTCCAGCTCCAAACCTTCTCTTTTTCTGAGCTTTGCCAACACACTATTCTTTATCATCAAACTTTTTTACTATTAAGGTCGTTTACAATTTTTGCTGCTTCATCAGTATTTTTCAAACTTCGGAGAACTAGTTCGCAGTTTAGGTTGTTTTTCAGAAACTTCACATTCGAAGTATATAAGTCTAAGATATAGACGTTATATATACACCTATAACTGTTGGCGTAGACATGCTGCAAGATTTCAAAATACTGATTGCTGATTCCCAGTAATTGGCATGACAATTCTTGTTACAAGATGCGAATGAGTAAATGATGGGGTTTTGATAAATATAATGATTTTTCGGAAAGTCGAAGATCAGTGAAGTTGTTCGTAAGTTTATTGCTAATGTGGTGAGACATAAAAGGTTCTCTGGTAACGATGACGAAAGGGCAACATATATATCGAGATTATAATAAAACTGTTTCGACTGAAAAGTTGAAGTTGACTTGCTGGAGCTGTGACAAAATTTATTATTTTTGAAAGGAATTGCAAAGTTATTTTGCTAATAAATGCCAAAGGGTCTGACACGGATACGTGTTGAACTATGACTTTGGTTTCGAGAGTTTTTCAGGTGCATGACTATGGGTAACATGTGGTTGGATCATCATCTCGATTGTTTATTATTTGAAGTATGTCTTTAGGAATTTCGAAGAGTTTGAACACAAATTGTAATCGTTAATATACATATGATGTTCTAACATAGTTTTGAAGTTAAAGTATAGCTTTGAAAGATGTAAGAATCTAAGAGTGATGATACCGGTTATATCTTGAATTGAATTCTGCGATTTTAAAATCAGAATATGTAATTGAATTTGAATGAGTAAGGTTGTTTTGATTTCTATGAAAGAATGTATATTTTTATGAAAAGAGTGATTATAGCTGGTGATTGCTGAATCAAATTCGAAGATTGAAACATATTAATTGTGAATTTATCTATCTCTCGGGCATTACCTACCCGTTAAAAAAAAAATTTCACAATTAATATTTTGTACAAAAGAACTTTATTACAGTCTTTATGAAAATATATGTGTATATTTTCTTCAGATGTAACATAGATTTAATGAGTTAATATTAAATTAAACTCATTTGATTTACGGTTGAAATTAGAATTGAATAGTCCATAAAACTTTAGAAATTTCGCAAGTATTTCTTCAATGATATTGAAATTATGAATCAATACTTAGTTATTTTTTTATGCATGATGTTGGTTTTAGTGAAATTCTTGTGAATTTCGCAAGGTACGAATGATGTTATTTGAAAAGTTTCGAATACATCGATGATGAAAGTGTAAACTCAAACATATATTTGAATAATACACTTGTTTTATTACGAATTGAAATTTATTGAATTGAGACAGAGATTATAGTTAACAATGGTTATGTTGCAGACGAAGGACGTACATTATTGCATATTAGTAATATGAATTAACCGAGTAGTTAAGATTCACACATAATAGCTTAGTACGGAAAGATTTATTATGGTTTATAAATTTATATATATAAGATATACATATAAATCGTTCAGTGAAAATGAGTTAATACTTCATAACTCGTTGAGATGATATACTTGTTGTTGATTTATAATGATATCCACGGTGAGTCTTGAACTGGCGGGGCTTGTGATGTTAGAGGTGCTGCTGATTTCTGATGTTGACGGTACTGTTGATGCTGTTGGTAAAATAAGTCTAGCTTGTAAATTGCGTACCATTCTATCAGGGTTTCTACTCTTCCTTCTATCATTTCGGTTCACCCATCTGGTTTATGGTTAGGGCTAGAATAGATAATCTCTAAGACTTTGGAGATTACATAATCGTCGCGGAGTATTTCATCAATGAAGTTATGAATCAATACTTCATCGTTTATTGTTGTTGGTATTCCTTGGTATCTACAAAGCATATGAAATTGGTGCTCGTGGGACAGATTGTAAGGTTGAGATTTACGACGCGGTTGTGATTGGGGGTGGTAATGGTACTGTTGGTGTTGATGATGGTAGTACTGGTTATGCTGCTGGTGCTGCTGCTGGTGTTTGTAACCTTTGCACCATATTCTCCAAAGCCACTACCCGAGCGCGAAGCTCGTTGACTTCTTCTATTACACCGGGGTGATTGTCGGTTCGGACGAGCGGATAAATAAAATCTAGAATTTGATGTAGTATATAATCGTGACGAGATACTCTGGAAATGAGAGAGAAAATGGTGTTTCGAAAAGGTTCGCAGGTAAGTGCTTCAGGTTCTTCGCCAAGAGGACAATGTGGTGGATGAAAAGGATCACCTTCTTCTTGTCTCTAATGATTGAGGAGGCTACGAACCCATCCCCAATTAATTCAGAATAGATGATGGCTGATTGGTTGATCCATTCAGGTCACACTGCTTTCGGAGCTCCAGTGAAACTCCATATCAGAATCCGATGAACTTGAGCTAGTGACGAGTTCCATTTCGTACGATTGAATAAAAGATTTTTCGATATGAAATGATTTTCGGCTATCGGATGGTATTCTAATTACATAGAATATCCATATATATAGAACAAAAGATTTCGTAGATTATGGAGGAATTTACGGAATATGTCAGACAAAGTTTACAGTAACAGATATGCTAAGATGTGAATTAGCAGATACGCTAAGATATGAATTTTGTCTATACACTATCTATGCAATGAATGCAGTAAGACGCGTTTAGACTTAAGATGATAAGCATGGTTTCTGACAAGATATGATAAGCAAAACTTTTTGACATGCAATTAAGGTCGAAGTCCAGACTCACTAATGCATCCTAACGACTATCAGTTAGACATACTAATGCAGACCTGGTTCGCTAAGACCACCGCTCTGATACCACATGTAAAGACCCGTCCTAATTCATAAGAACGAATACAATAACATATGATTACATTACGAGGTATTTGACCTCTACATGATACATTTTACAAACATTGCATTCGTTTTTAAAAGACAAACTTTCTTTACATCAAAAATTGACAGCATGCATACCATTTCATAATACATCCAACTATAATTGACTTAATAATAATCTTGATGAACTCAACGATTCGAATGCAACGTCTTTTGAAATATGCCATGAATGACTACAAGTAATAACTTTAAAATGAGCAAATGCACAGCAGAAGATTTTCTTAATACTTGAGAATAAACATGCTTTAAAGTGTCAACCAAAAGGTTGGTGAGTTCATTAGTTTATCATAATCGATCATTTCCATAATTTTAATAGACCACAAGATTTTATTTCCATTTCTCTTAAATATACGTATCATACATAGAGAAAAAAATCATTCATATGGATTGAACACCTGGTAATCGACCTTAACAAGATGCATATAGAATATTCCCATCATTCCGGGACAACTTCGGACATGATAAATTCGCCATCATTCCGGGACAACTTCGGACATGATAAAAAGGGCATATTCGATTTCGATAATTCAACCATAGAATGTAGTTTCGATTATTTGTGTCTATTTCGTAAAACAGTTATAAAAATAGCGCATGTATACTCAGTCCCAAAAATATATATTGTAAAAGCATTTAAAAAGGGAGCAAATGAAACTCACAATACTGTATTTTGTAGTAAAAATACATATGACGACATTGAACAATGCAAGGTTGGCCTCGGATTCACGAACCTATATTAAGTATATATATTTATATGTTGGTCAATAACTGTCTAATAATTTAGGTCAAGTCATAGTGTACCACAATCCTAATGCTCGAGATCGATATGCAAAAGTCAACAAAAGTCATTTGACCCAAGATTATCTACAAAATCTTATTCATGTTTATTATATAACTTAAATAGTCGTTTTATATATTTAAATACATTTATCAATTTTTATTAGAGTAAAAATAATACAAGCCATTTATAAATAAAAATTTATTTTAAAAACTTATATTAAAATTTATCTATGCTAAAAATATACTTTTATATATCTTAAGTAATATAATTTATGAAGTTCAATTAATATCATAAAACTATAGTGATAGGTATTATTAATATATTTGTATTACATGTAGTAAAAATATCTTTGTATCACATATTGATTTGATAAAATAATATCGATAATAATAATAAGTGAAAGTTGTATTATTTTGTAATAATAATTATTATTATTCTACTAATAAAATAACAAAATTTATATATTTACTAATGATTATAATAAAATGATAATTCTAATCATGACAATCTTAATGATAGCAATACTTTTTAATATTATCCGTAATAATAATATTTTATATAAAAATAATAATTCTATTCAAAATGATAATTTTAAATAATAATAATACTAAAATGATAATACTAATGATATTTTATAATAACAATGATATTTCTATTTAAAATGATAATTTTAATAAAAATGATGGTTTTAATATTAGTGATACTTTTAATAATAATAATGGCGAATAAAATAATAAAATGATAGTTTTGATAAAAATATTAATTATTTTAATAATAATAATAATAATAATAATATTGATTATTAGATAATAATAATAATAATAACAACGATAATAACGAAAATAACGATAAAGATAACGATAACGATAACATTTTAACAATAATACATTAAAATTATAGATAATTCAATTGACTATAACTTTTAATCCGTTCATCAAAACCATACGATATCTAAATGAAATGTTTATAGTTTTTCGCCAGCTTTCCAATAACATGCATATCATATACCTTATTTCAATCGCATATGTAACAAATTCATAATCTATCCTAAACTATTTAACGACAATAATAAGTAGACAAGCATGCATAATCATTTATACCCGAGCACTAGTCAGGGATACACTATTAATAAATAAAAGTTAAGATATGAGTGCTCACGTATCAATATTGAGATTCAATATTGCAGGAAAAGTACGTAGACGCAACGGAGACGATAAACACTAGATCGACCTCACGAGCATACCCCCGAACATTACCCATCACCTCCATAGTTATAACCCATAATTTCCTTAGCCCTATCCTACTCGAAATCAGGTTTGAAAACTTGTTTTAGAACAATCGAGCAGCACTCCGTCGTAGTATTTTATGTAAATATTACTAATAATAATACTAATAATAATACTAATAATAATAATATTAATCTTGATAATAATAATAATGATAATAATAATAATAATAATATAAATAATTAAAATAATAAGACCAGAGGGAGTAATATATATCGGTGATGTATGTGTGTGTGTTTAACTCTTGAACCCGTCGAGCTTTTAAAGACTGAGTGCCACAAATCTCCCCATGCGATCGCATGGGGATTGAGCCTTAAGGCCATGCGATCGCATGGTGGCTCCATCCAGCTCATATGCACTAAATCAAGCTGCCGACACTCGTTATTATATAATATATATTTATATATTTAATTTATATAATTAATTATATATTATATTATATTTACGTACATAGTTAATTTGTAATTTTTGTTCCGAAGTCTCGTACGTTGTCACTCGACTAGTGTCTCGATTTCGGTTTCTCGAGCGCATGTTCGTACGTTTAGAAAACTAACACTTTACGTTACGTGACATGTATCTTTATCAATAATTAGACTTTAATCAATGAAAAATAATCCCACTTAAAGTGTAACTTATTCATTTGAGTGTTTTGGTAATTTGCTTCTATAAATCAATGTTTCGTTGTTTGTCAAAGTGTATATTTTTAATTTAAACGTTTTATGACTAAGTTAATATTATATCTATCACTTTGTAATATATATATATCAATCTCATCACTAAGCGAGTGTTACTATCGTGTACGTAACTATTTGGAAAACATAAATATTTAATGAACATGTTTTAAATACACGTTGCAAGTTATTTATTCATATTTAATTCTATCCATTAACATTTCGACTTATTGTATATATTCAAATTCATTCTTAAAAGATTTCAACTATGTCGTAAAATGTATTCAATATTATGAAAATTAATGATTATTAATCAAAAGACTTAAGGCAATCATTGTGTTGAAAGTTAATTTCTAGTAACCCTTGTCCAGTTATCGTTAATTGACCTATTTGTTTTTATTTGAAAATCACTTTACCATTTTTCCGAATATCGTTAAAAAAATAGGAAGATTTCTCAAATCAAAGTGGACCTCTCAACAGAGACTCGTAATCATAATCACAATGTGTCTGATATTTCAATCATTTGATATTATCTTCTAGTTCCATCGATAATCATTTTGAAATAAATATGTTCATGTAAAGTATCATACGTTTAATACTTTGTTAATATTTTCAAGTCATAATATATACCTATATATACATATATAATCAAATCCATTTATATAACGGTTCGTGAATCGTTGGAATTTAGTCGAGGTTAAATGAATGTATGAACACAGTTTAAGATTTTTGAAATTCAACTTAACAAACTTTGCTTATCGTGTCGAAATAATGTGAAAATTAAAGTATAAATTTGGTCGGAAATTTTCGGGTCGTCACAGTGCGTGTCTTCTCTCCGCTTTTTTAAACTTTTTTAGCGTATGTTTCTTTTATAAAAGATTCGAACCAACTTTCAATATGTGTATTGTAATTATTCTACACAACATGTCGTTTGACCTTAAATGATGTCGTTTGATTTGCTTTTCTATGTTTTATAATATGTGTTCATTCACCTCTTTTTTTTATTTATAAAAAAGCTTTTTTCTAATATACATAATTTTTACTCCTTTCGACTCTTATTTAATAAAATATTTGTACCAATTTCAATATGCGTATTGTAATTATAAATTATCAAAATAGTGTTTAATGTATATAGCGGAACGAGAGATTGCTACAAAAGGTTTTACGGCGCGATACACGAATCATCTCTTCTGTTGAAATAATTTTATGTTATTGAGTGAAATCATTTTTTTTAATTTTTTTTTTTTTAGGATAAGGGGACTTTACCCCTAGAAAATAATTTTTTTTCACAATAACGTACAAACTAATCTATAGACGTAGTTATATATAAATGTCATAGCATGTTATGGATATTAGAAATGGAAAATGTTATGTTCACTAAAATTTTATAAAGTGATGTGACAGATAGACGAAGTAAGAGAATTCGAAAGATAAAAATTCTCTCAAGTTATAAATAACACGATTGATAAGGTTATATGTTTTTTGAGAGGAAAAATAAGAGTCTACTATTTATTAATTTTATTTAATTTATTATTATATGTAAAAAGGTAACTTAATAGGTCAAGGGAGCCCCAACCTAAAAAGTTTATTTTAATCAATAATAAAATAATAACCTATTAATTATTAATTATTATTAATTAATTATTAACCCTTACATACTAAATGTGGTGAGAATAAGTGTAGTTTCAGTTATACCGGATCGTAGTTTTGAGTTTGAGTTCGCATTATAAACGGTCCCTCAACTTCGGCTATATTTACACAATGACCCCTCAATTTTACACTTTCGCAGGGGTTAAAAGTGTAAATATATAATTTTATTAAAAATAAAAGAAACTAATTCCACCCGAATTCATAACGGGCCCTATCTTCTCGCTCGGTGCGATTTAAATTTTTTCGAGACCACCGTTCAACTACGAAAAATCTTACAAACCCAACGGGACTAACTTTGAAGTCCTCGAGATTGGGCCTGGAAGAATAACGTCACTAATTATATCAAATCACAGTTGTATAAACGAGAACGACTCTATATGAGACGTTTTATTGAGTTTTGCAGCGGAAGATAAATAGATTACATTGTATTTAGAACATTAAATGTCTTTAATTGATATGATATGTAATGAAGACTCCAAGCATAGCAAGCAATCATCATCAAAGCAGCAGATATACAGCGGAAGCAATACTTAAGTACCTGAGAATAAACATGCTTAAAAAGGTCAACACGAGGTTGAGTGAGTTCATAGGTTTGTCATAAATAATGATTTCAGTAATAGTGTTAGACCACAAGATTTGTTTTCATAAGTAGATCACTCAGATCCAGTCAAGTTGATCTCCCGCAGGATCAAAAAGTTATGCCAGTGCGTGATATTTAGACTAAACGTTGTTTGCCCCGTGACAAGTTGTTCTGTCCTTGTCGTTTAATTTCATTATCAAGTAATACAAAGACTTAGTCAAATGTATCGGGGACGTTACTCCCGATAGGCCTATCCCCAATAATTAAGAATGCCGCAGCAATTAAAAATATCACTGTAGGGACTTAGTCGGACATAGCCGGGTATAGCATAGTTTAACAGTTGGTACTGATATTTAGACTAGACTTTCAAGTTTACCCCGTACAAGTTATCGTTTATACTTGTCGGTTGGGGACTTGCTGGTCATAGCCCAACATATCACAGTTTAATAGTTGGTACTGATATTTAGACTAGACTTTCAAGTTTGCCCCGTACAAGTTATCGTTTATACTTGTCGGTTGGGGACTTGCTGGTCATAGCCCAACATATCACAGTTTAATATTTGATACGTGTAAAACAGTTATAAAAGTTGCGCATGTATTCTCAGCCCAAAAATATAGATAAAAAGGGAGCTATGAAAACTCACGAAAAATCAATTTTAGTATTTGTATTCATTTCATAAAAACAGTTATAAAAGTAGCGCATGTATTCTCAGCCCAAAAATATAGATAAAAAGAGAGCTATGAAAACTCACGAAAAATCAATTTTAGTATTTGTATTCATTTCATAAAAACGGTTATAAAAGTAGCGCATTTATTCTCAGCCCAAAAATATAGATAAAAAGGGAGCTATGAAAACTCACGAAAAATCAATTTTAGTATTTGTATTCATTTCATAAAAACAGTTATAAAAGTAGCGCATGTATTCTCAGTCCAAAAATATAGATAAAAAGGGAGCTATGAAAACTCACATTAAATAGCAGTTGAAGTATTCCACGCAAGAAGGAAAGTAAAGCAAGTAAGTGATATGGATATCAACCTTGAGGTATAACGTTTGATTAGTTAATGTCTAACTTGACATAAAGTATGTTTATTAATATAGCAACTATATTGATAGTGACGGTTTTCGAGAAAAGTTCCTATTTCTCAAAAGTTTCTATTTTTGAAAACCTACTCTTTATGAAAAACTTTCACTTATAGTAAGCTTCTAGTTTAAGAATGTCCGGGTTATAATTCTTAACAAAGATGTTGTACAATCTCGCCATGCAAGTCACTCGAATGATCTATTGTTACCGAGCGGCCCAGGATCTCTTGACCAGAATCTAAGTCTTGGCATTCGAGATCCACAAGCGTCCCATAATGGTAACAAGGATCACCCTAGGCCACAAGTAGCGGTGATGTTTGTAGTCTTTGTACGCTATCTTTAATTATAACCTTCACGTTAGGTGCGTATATACATATATATTCATTAATTCAATTTTAATTATAACTCCTATATATTAATTCATAAAAATACTTTTATAATTTTTAGTAACATATATTACTAATTATAACATGTTATTTATTTTAATTTTAATTGCATATAATTTATAACATTATTTACATGTTTCGGTAAAAATAATAATAAACCGAAGTAAATAGTAAAAAGTAAAAAGTAAAAAGTAAAAAGTAAAAAGTAAGAAAAGAATATTTACTAGTAGTAATTCTTCAAAGAGAGAATGAGAGAAATTTTGGTGTGAGTTTGAATGAGAAATGAGGGGTATTTATACTTGAAAAAATTAGGTAAAAAGAATAAAATAATTAAAAGAAAAAGAAATATTTTAATTTTTAATGGAATTTTAAAATTTAAAAGTATTAAATGTTAGGTCATGGGATAATGCACAAAATAAAATAATAAAAGTAGTTTTCCATTATAATTTTTAATTAAAAAGTAATTTATCTATTTATTTATTTATTTTATTAAAAAATACATTTATTTTAAGGATTTTTTTATATATATTTTTTTAAAATAAACAAATTGATTTACTACTTTTCCAAGAATATTTATCAATATTTTTTTTATTCATAATAACAATACTGATAATAAAGATATTAATTATTGATATCTTGTTTAAAAAGGATATTAATAATAATAATATTAATATATCAAATTAATCCGTAATTATTTACAAATAATTGTTCGTGAATCGTCCGAATTAGTCGAGGTTAAATGAAATCATATAAAGATTTTTGTTTAAATTTTGCCGGAAATTTACGGGTTGTCACACTAACTATACGCGAGATGGACAATTTTTTAAAAAAACGTTAAACACAACGACAACCCGTATCTTCCCGCTCGCCACGAGTTAAATTTTTTCGACGCCAGCGTCAGACTCGAAATAATTTTATGAACAAAACGAAACTAACCACGTTCGAAACGGACACTTTTTAAAAAATGCTAAACACAACGACAGCCCGTATCTTTCTGCTCGCCGCGAGTTAAATTTTTCCGACAGCACCATTACACTCGAAAAAATTTATTGAACAAAACAAAACTAACTACGTTTGAAACGGATACTTTTTAAAAAACGCTTAACACAACGACATCTAAAACGGCGCTTAACACATGAGCCGTGTTCCCCTCTGTAAATACACAACGCTACGTTAAATATGAATACGCAGCCCGAAAGCCCCCGCCTTATCGCGCGAGCCGGACCGGACTAGTTACTCCTATTTTCTTAAAAATTTCTTTTAATATAAAACTTCAAAATAACTTTTTTCTTAAAACTTTTTTATTAAACATAAAACTTCACAATGCAATTTGTGAAAATCCAAAGTTCCAACTTCTTGCAAGTATAGTATATAGGATGGTGATATATTCAGTAATAGAATTGATAAATTCACTATTAATTGTGCATTAATCGTCAACTTTGGTTTTCGTTCTTATTTTAATTTGTCTATGTGTAGTATAACCGGTATTTTAGTTTTTATTGTTATAGCTTTAATTGGTTTGGTTTCCTTGTAAAATGTGATTTCTCACCATGTTGGTGAGCCGTTTGATTAGGTCTTTTTAGTATTAGCTAGAGCTCGTTTTGGACTCTATTGTTTCAGTTGTACGAGTTGATCTTCGGATCCGTTATTAATGTTATCGTTTTTTCGCAAAATATATATATATATATATATATATATATATATATATATATATATATATATATATATATATATATATATATAAATCTTGATGTCCATAGCACCATGTAATATATGTAAGTTACAAGCGGAAGACGTTACTATTTACTGATTACTATATCTTCTATAGAAGTTGAATGTTCAAGGATTATTATAGATTTTATTTATATTTTATATAATATTTATACGGATACTTTATTAATAATTTAATATTCTACTTCTACAGTTTTAGTCATCGTCAAATTAAGATATTGACGTTTTTGTCTGCACGTCGACCTCTGGCTATTTATTAGTGGCTGTGCTCATGTAATTTGAATATTGAATATAATTAATGAGTTATTTAATTGTATTCTACGTATTGCTTATTTGCATATATGGATGGTCCCCATAGTGTATGTCGACGTTCATCTTATCTAATGGACAGGCTCAAATTCAATTCAACTTCTGTTATAAAAGTCCAACCTTCCTAAGTTCAATACTTCTAGATTTATTCTTGTTACAATACTTTGAAGATCCAAGAACCTTTAGATTTAAATTATTATTAATTAACGAAATAAATAATCATCCCAAGATATATAATATACCTTTCGTGACGGGTTGCTGTATGACTAATGTTTCGGTTTTGTCCTTCGTGACAGGTTGATGAAGTGGTGGTTTGGGAGGTTCCTTGCAGGCTTGGTCGAGCTCGGGGATTTATATTGATATGTTTAGATTTAGGCGGGGCTCCAGCTTGTTATTTAGCTGTTCAATGTTTGTATATTTACGTTGAACACTTTTGTTTGTTCGACATGTCATGTATGGTGTTTCAATGATGTTTGACTTATGATTAAACATTTTTATTTTTTTTTACTAAAAAACGATAACATTAAACACATACTTATTGTTGAACACTTACAAATAGATCTTTATGATCTGCTCAATATGTAATCCGCCTGATCTTTACGATCTATCTATCTATATATTTTTGCCAAAAAAATTATATATGTAATTTACCGATAAGAATTATGATATTCTCATAATAAATCTCATGTTTTAACCAGATTAACTCTCATACATTTGCATATAAATATCCGCCTTCTCATAAGTTTCCGATAACTCGTTTCCTTAATGAAGTAAACATTGTTGTACATTAGTTGAGTAGACATCATATATATATATATATATATATATATATATATATATATATATAGGGTGAGGATCCATGGAGAACTCATGGTAGTAGAGAACTCATGGAACTCGTGCAGATTCACTAAATCTGCGTGCAGATTCACATTTTTTTTTTTTTTTTGCAGATTTTTTTCTGTTCAGATTTTTTTTTTTTTGCAGATTCAGTCAATCTGCGTGCAGATTGACGATTTTTTCCAATTTTTTTTTACAGATCGACTTTTTTCAGTTTTTTTTATGCAGATTGAGTCAATCTGCGTTTTTTTTTTTGCAGTTTTTTTTTTGCAGATCGACTTTTTTCTGTGCAGATTTGACTTTTTTTTGTGCAGATTGACCTTTTTTGCAGATTTTTTTTTTTTTTTTTGCAGATTCACTTTTTTTCTGTGCAGATTCGCTGTTTTTTTTTTTGCAGTTTTTTTTTTCCAGATTGTATTTTTTTTTCATAGATTGAAGCTTAATCTCCACATAGATTGAAGTTCAATCTATGAGTTCTATGGGTTCTCTACATACTCTAGTTCTCTAGGGATCCTTTCACTATATATATATATATATATATATATATATATATATATATATATATATATATATATATATATATATATATATATATATATATATATATATATGATCAATGGAGACATAACCAATCAGGGGGAAGCAAAATTTTTTGTTTTTTCATTTTTTGGAATTTTTTTTAGGCATCAAGATCACACGAAAATATGAACATTTAAAAAAAGACACTTCGAGATAAATGTTATTATTTAGGCGGGAAAACGATCGATAAAAATAACATTCAAGATAATATTGATCGTGAAGAATGTTAACGTTTTGTGAAGTACTTTTTGTAAAAATTTAGCCCGATTTAGAGTTTAGGGTTTAGAGTTTAGGGTTTAGGGTTTAGTGTTTTGGGTTTAGTCCCTAAAACCTAAACCCTGAACTCTAAACCGTTCGTGTTAAAAACTCAATCTAAATCCTAAATCTAAACCCTAAACCCTAAGTATCTAAACCCTAATATCTAAAACCTCAAAATACGCTCGAAAGACACGATAATTGTTATATATTAATTCTTTGAGCGTTTTCTCGCTAAAATAAAAAAATTTATCACAAAGTGTCTTTATTAAATGTTCATATTTTCATCCAATATATAATGTTCATGAAATTTTTTTTTTCAAAAAACGAAAAAAAAATTGCTTCCCCCGCTTCCCCAATTGGTTACTTCCCCCTTAATCCAACCACTATATATATCTAAAACCGTTCATGTTTTGTGAAGTACTTTTTGTCAAAATTTAGCCCGATTTAGAGTTTAGGGTTTAGAGTTTAGGGTTTAGGGTTTAGTGTTTTGGGTTTAGTCCCTAAAACCTAAACCCTGAACTCTAAACCGTTCGTGTTAAAAACTCAATCTAAATCCTAAATCTAAACCCTAAACCCTAAGTATCTAAACCCTAATATCTAAAACCTCAAAATACGCTCGAAAGACACGATAATTGTTATATATTAATTCTTTGAGCGTTTTCTCGCTAAAATAAAAAAATTTATCACAAAGTGTCTTTATTAAATGTTCATATTTTCATCCAATATATAATGTTCATGAAATTTTTTTTTTCAAAAAACGAAAAAAAAATTGCTTCCCCCGCTTCCCCAATTGGTTACTTCCCCCTTAATCCAACCACTATATATATATATATATATATATATATATATATATATATATATATATATATATATATATATATAGGAAGAGAATCCAGTGAGAACTTTTTTAGTGTGAGAACTCTAGGAACTCCAAAAACACTCCAAATACACTGAAATTCGAGAAAAAAAATTGCACGAGCGAGCAAAAAAAACAAATTCGAGTTAAAATACAAAAGACGGACGAACAAAAATTTCATAGTCGAGCAAAAACAATTTTTTTTTGGGAAAAAAATGTAGAACACATTTTTGTTCGAATATCAAAATTTTTGTTCGACTACCTATGTGTTCTACATTTTTGCGTTCGAATTTCAAAAATGTAGAACACATTTTTGCTAGAATATCATAATTTTTGTTCGAATATCAAATTTTTGTTCGTCCTTATTTTTTTTGTTCGACTTTCTCCATTTTTGCTCGACTATCATTTTTTTGCTCGTCCGTGTCCTATTTTTTGCTCGAATTTCCCATTTTTGCTCGAATTTCAGTGTATTTTTGAGTTCTCGGGGTTCTCACAAAAAAAAATTCTCATTTGATCCCTCTACTATATATATGTATAAATTTAAAAAAATAGAAGTTACGGTTCAAACCCAATTTCAGTTCAATTTCAGCCCAATTTAGCATTTCTGTTTCAATTTTTTCAACAGATAAATATAAACTAGTGAAATGACCCGTGGAACCACGGGTTTGTTTAAACGAAACAGTTTAATAATATATTTTAGGTATTAATTGAACGTTAATGCTAAAATTATTTAGTTTAATGACCCGCGGAACCACAGAGTCCGACTAAGAAACTCGTCAGCTGAACATTTTATCAAAAAATCTAAAATGCATATTAAACAATCCACATCAAATCATAAGAGATAATATTGATTATCATTTTATATTAAAAGTGTAAATTAAAATATAAATTTAGAATTAATTTTCTTGTGCCTAGCTTTTATACCTTCTCGTATTCAATTCATAATATTTAATTAAAATAATTCAAAATTATTTAATTTTAATAATTAAAATAATTATTAATAAGATTTAATAATAATAATAATTAATTAATAAGATTTAATATTAATTTAAAATTATTTAGATTAATGACATCATCCACCATGCTTAGATTTTTTTCCTTTTCTTTTTGATTTTTTCTTCATAAAGAAATTAGTCTAATAATGACATCATCATTATAGAATTTTAATATTAACTATAGACATTTTGATAAATTATATCAAAATCAAAAATGGTCAAATGATGCGCCACCTGATGTGATGACCTGTAGGTCACGGGTCTGCTTCCCTTAACCATTCTCTCCCGTTTTTTTCTTCTTCTTTTCTACATTTATATCCATTAACTCCTTTTGTTTTTTTGTTTTTTTTTTTTTTGAAAAGCAAGATGATATATGTAGATATTAACAGAATACAAGTAAACGGCTATGACCAACGAAAATTGAGTCAAACCATGAGTTCACGAATACATATATAAGGGTGCAAAGATTGCGACCCACACGAAACTAACAATTAACTATCTCGAAAGAAAGACGGATTAATAATTCAATTATGCCAATCCACACTAAGACCTTTTATCCTAGTAGAGATCCATTCAAATGTAGTGACCCGAACTTTTCCATGTTTATATATATATTAAATGAAATTGTTATTTACATGATTAAGTGTTTCCAACATGTTAAGCAATCAAACTTGTTAAGACTTGATTAATTGAAATAGGTTTCATATAGACAATTGACCACCCAAGTTGACCGGTGATTCACGAACGTTAAAACTTGTAAAAACTATATGATAACATATATATGGATATATATATAGTTAACATGATATTATGATAAGTAAACATATCATTAAGTATATTAACAATGAACTACATATGTAAAAACAAGACTACTAACTTAATGATTTTGAAACGAAACATATATGTAACGATTATCGTTGTAACGACATTTAATGTATATATATCATATTAAGAGATATTTATACATCATAATATCATGATAATATAATAATTTAAAATCTCATTTGATATTATAAACATTGGGTTAACAACACTTAACAAGATCGTTAACCTAAAGGTTTCAAAACAACACTTACATGTAACGACTAACGATGACTTCACGACTCAGTTAAAATGTATATACATGTAGTGTTTTAATATGTATTCATAAACTTTTGAAAGACTTCAAGACACTTATCAAAATACTTCTACTTAACAAAAATGCTTACAATTACATCCTCGTTCAGTTTCATCAACAATTCTACTCGTATGCACCTGTATTCGTACTCGTACAATACACAGCTTTTAGATGTATGTACTATTTGTATATACACTCCAATGATCAGCTCTTAGCAGCCCATGTGAGTCACCTAACACATGTGGGAACCATCATTTGGCAACTAGCATGAAATATCTCATAAAATTATAAAAATATGAGTAATCATTCATGACTTATTTACATGAAAACAAAATTACATATCCTTTATATCTAATCCATAGATCAACGACCAAAAACACCTACAAACACTTTCATTCTTCAATTTTCTTCATCTAATTGATCTCTCTCAAGTTCTATCTTCAAGTTCTAAGTGTTCTTCATAAGTTCCAAAAGTTCTAGTTTCATAAAATCAAGAATACTTCCAAGATTGCAAGTTTACTTCCAGGTTTTCTAAATTCATTCCAAGTAATCATTCAAGATCAAGAAACCTTTGTTACTTACAGTAGGTTATCTTTCTAATACAAGGTAATAATCATATTCAAACTTTAATTCAATTTCTATAACTATAACAATCTTATTTCGAGTGGAAATCTTACTTGAAATTGTTTTCGTGTCATGATTCTGCTTCAAGAACTTTCAAGCCATCCAAGGATCCTTTGAAGCTAGATCCATTTTTCTCATTTCCAGTAGGTTTATCCAAGGAACTTTAGGTAGTAATGACGTTCATAACATCATTCGATTCATACATAAAAAGCTGTCTTATTCAACGTTATAAACTTGTAATCACTAGAACATAGTTTAGTTAATTCTAAACTTGTTCGCAAATAAAGTTAATTCTTCTAACTAGACTTTTAAAATCAAATAAACACATGTTATATATCTATATTATATGCTAACTTAATGATTTAAAACCCGGAAACACGATAAACACCATAAAACTGGATATACGCCGTCGTAGTAAAACCGGGGGCTGTTTTGGTTGGGATAATTAAAAGCTAAGAAGAAATTTGATTTAAAAGCTATACTTCTGGAAAAATGATTTTTCTTATAAACATGAAACTATATCCAAAAATCATGGTTAAACTCAAAGTGAAAGTATGTTTTTCAAAATGGTCATCAAGATGTCGTTCTTTCGACGAAAATGACTACCTCTTTCAAAAATGACTTGTAACTTGTATTTCTGACTATAAACTTATACTTTTTCTATTTAGATTCATAAATTTAAGTTCAATACGAAACCGTGGCCACTGGAATCACTCAAAACGGATTAGAAACGAAGAAATGGCGAGTAAAACAAGATTGATAAAAACTACTCATTTTACCTACGTGAAAGTTAGTAATAAATCTATTCCAACCATAACCTAATCAACTTATATTGTATATTATGTAATCTTGAGATACCATAGACACGTATACAATGTTTCGACCTATCATGTCGACCCATCTATATATATATTGCGGAACAACCATAGACACTCTATATGTGAATGTTGGAGTTAGCTATACAGGGTTGAGGTTGATTCCAAAATATATATATAGTTTGAGTTGTGATCAATAATGAGATACGTATACACTGGGTCGTGGATTGATTCAAGATAATATTTATCGATTTATTTTTCTGCACATCTAACTGTGGACAACTAGTTGTAGGTTACTAACGAGGACAGCTGAATTAATAAACTTAAAACATCAAAATGTATTAAAAGTATTGTAAATATATTTTGAACATACTTTGATATATATGTATATATTGTTATAGGTTCGTGAATCAACCAGTGGCCAAGTCTTACTTCCCAACGAAGTAAAAATCTGTGAAAGTGAGTTATAGTCCCACTTTTAAAATCTAATATTTTTGGGATGAGAATACATGCAGGTTTTATAAATGATTTACAAAATAGACACAAGTACGTGAAACTACATTCTATGGTTGAATTATCGAAATCGAAGATGCCCCTTTTTATTAAGTCTGGTAATCTAAGAATTAGGGAACAGACACCTTAATTGACGCGAATCCTAAAGATAGATCTATTGGGCCTAACAAACCCCATCCAAAGTACCGCGGATGCTTTAGTACTTCGAAATTTATATCATATCCGAAGGGTGTCCCGGAATGATGGGGATATTCTTATATATGCATCTTGTTAATGTCGGTTACCAGGTGTTCACCATATGAATGATTTTTATCTCTATGTATGGGATGTATATTGAAATATGAAATCTTGTGGTCTATTGTTACGATTTGATATATATAGGTTAAACCTATAACTCACCAACATTTTTGTTGACGTTTAAAGCATGTTTATTCTCAGGTGAATACTAAGAGCTTCCGCTGTTGCATACTAAAATAAGGACAAGATTTGGAGTCCATGTTTGCATGATATTGTGTAAAAACTGCATTCAAGAAACTGATTTCGATGTAACATATTTGTATTGTAAACCATTATGTAATGGTCGTGTGTAAACAAGATATTTTAGATTATCATTATTTGATAATCTACGTAAAGCTTTTTAAACCTTTATTTATGAAATAAAGGTTATGGTTTGTTTTAAAAATGAATGCAGTCTTTGAAAAAAAAACGTCTCATATAGAGGTCAAAACCTCGCAACGAAATCAATTAATATGGAACGTGTTTAATTAATAAGAACGGGACATTTCAGTTGGTATCCGAGCGTTGGTCTTAGAGAACCAGAAAATTAGCATTAGTGTGTCTTATCGAGTTTGTTAGGATGCATTAGTGAGTCTGGACTTCGACCGTGTTTTCTTTAAAAATGATTGCTTAACATTTTTGTTGGAAACTATATATTATTAACATGTATATATTATGTAATATATTAATCTCTTAACATGTTTGATATTGTGTGATAGATGTCTACCTCTAGCACAAATCCCATTGACTCACCTAATAATAACGAAGAGTCGAATATATATTGGACTGATTCACAAGTTCCCGAAGAGGAACCGGAAGAAGAATCAGAACCGGAAGAGGAGGAACCGGAGGAGGAAATAGAACCGGTGGGGGAAATAATAAAACGGTTAAGTAAAAGAAAATCCTCAACCAACCGACCAAGGTTAATTATGGTCATTGGTGTTTCCGCCAAGGAAGCAAAATATTGGGAGGATTACCAATTCTCCGATGAATCGGATTCCGACGAGAATTCCGATGATGTTATAGAAATTACCCCAACTGAATTTAAAAAGGCAAAAGAAAATAATAAGGGAAAGGGCATAAAAATAGAGAAATCTAAATCCAATCCCGATGAACTTTATATGTATCGTCAACCCCCGAAGTCCTTAAGTTGTAACAATGACCCGGGAAACTCTAAACCACCAGGTTTTTCTAAACCGTTGTGGAAAACGACAGCTAGTATTAGGGGAACATCATATATCCCTAGAAACTTGGCAAAACGAACCAAAACTGAAGAAGAAGAAACGAGCGAGTCGGAATAAGATAGTTGTATTCGTATGGTGTAATATATGTAATATAGTGTGCTTATGCTTTACGATATATATAAAAATTGCTTGTATTAATAAGTATCTTTTATGAATCTAACTCTTGTCTATTTTACAGTATAAAAACACAAAATGGATAGACAACCCAATATTTTAGAAGACTTACCCGGAGACATGATTCGGTCAGAATTCCTCGGCACAACTATTTATGGCAAAATCAGTTTGTAAGACATTCGAAGAACGTTCCAAGAATGCCTTGGTTTATAAAAGGCTTTCGTTTGAAAGATGGGGGATATCACATTGGGAAACCCATAAGTTATGATGTGTTTACTTTGACGCATATATTGCGGGGAACCCAAATGCTATTTTACGCAACGGGTTAAGAAATTATTTTGACTCAATGTATCCGATTATAGGATTTCATGATTTAGAAAAAGCGGCTAACATACAACATAAAGAAGCATGTTATGCTTACGGGTTAGTAATGTTCGCTTCTCACCAAAGTGAGAAAAAGAACATCGGGCTACAACTATTAAACAAAACATTCCCACAAGTGACGGAGTCGGTAATTGGGGTAAGAAATGAGGTTTTTAGGTTATTACGAGACTGTTGGTCATTACGTAACCTTCGTCACTTTGACGACGTTACAACACGCTATCTTATCAACGGCCATAACGGTTATGTTCCACAAGACCAAGGATGGGAAGTAGTCCTAGTAAAACCAGAATGCATGACTTGTTTCTGGACGTATGAATTACGTGTCTTTATTGCCTTTGCTGAACGACTTGTGTACTAGCTAGAATTATCTTCACAACTATCTTGTATCAAAGTTATTGTGTGCTATATTTCATGCTTTATGGAAAATAAGCGGTATTGTAAGTTTGTAAAATATTGTATAAAAGTTTGAACGCGAAATATTATTATAATCAGTTTTTTCATATAGAATTGTAGTAGTTGAATTGTATATTAGCTACTAAGTATGAACTTAACGGGTAGGTACTACCTGAATTTAAACTTATAAAACGCTAATATGAAGAAAAATCTTTTATAAATGAGTTCATATTATGCTACAAAATACTATTAACTACTCTTAATATTCTGTATGATTAACTTGTTCCATTTGACTATTTTGAAGGAAATGGCACCGGCTACTCGACACACCGTGAATATGAATGAAGAGGAATTCCGTACTTTTCTAGCTTCAAACATAGCCGCAGTACAGGCTGCGCTACATACCAACAATAACCTTGGATCTAGCAGTACAGGAAATCGTGTAGGATGCACCTACAAAGAATTCACTGCCTGCAAACCTTTGGAATTTGATGGAACCGAAGGACCGATCGGATTGAAACGGTGGACCGAGAAGGTCGAATCGGTGTTTACCATAAGTAAGTGTACTGAAGAGGACAAAGTGAAGTACGCTACGCATACCTTCACAGGTTCTGCGTTAACATGGTGGAATACCTATCTAGAGCAAGTGGGACAAGATGATGCTTACGCACTACCGTGGTCAGCATTCAAGCACTTGATAAACGAGAAGTACCATCCAAGAACCGAGGTCAATAAGCTCAAGACAGAACTTAGAGGGTTACGAACCCAAGGATTTGATATTACCACGTACGAAAGACGATTCACAGAATTATGCCAATTGTGTCCGGGAGCGTTCGAAGATGAGGAAGAGAAGATCGACGCGTTTGTGAAAGGATTACCGGAAAGAATCCAAGAAGATATAAGTTCACACGAGCCTGCCTCCATACAACAGGCATGTAGAATGGCTCACAAACTAGTGAACCAGATTGAAGAAAGAATTAAAGAACAGACTGCTGAAGAGGCCAATGTGAAGCAAGTCAAAAGAAAGTAGGAGGAAAACGGTGATAAGAATCATCAATACAACAATAGCAATTACAACAATAATCGCAACAACTATCCTAACAATCGCAACATCAATCGCAACTACAACAAACGGCCCAACAACAACAACAACAACAACAACAACAGCAACAACAACAACGACAACAACAACAACTACAACAATCATCTTAACAACAATAATAACCGCAACAACAACAACAATCAGAAGCAGCTATGCCAAAGGTGTGAAAAGTATCACTCGGGGTTCTACACCAAATTTTGCAACAAGTGTAAAAGAAATGGTCATAGCGCGGCAAAGTGTGAGGTCTACGGACCAGGGGTTAACAGAACGAAAGGAACAAATGGTGTCGAAATGAGTAATGGCGGAGCAAGTAGTGTCGGAGCAAGTTATGCCAATGTAGTTTGTTATAAATGTGGAAAACCGGGCCACATTATTAGAAATTGCCCGAACCAGGAGAACACGAATAGGCAAGGCCGCGGAAGATTTTTCAATATTAATGCGGCAGAGGTACAGGAAGACCCGGAGCTTATTACGGGTACATTTCTTATTGACAATAAATCTGCTTACGTTTTATTTGATTCGGGTGCAGATAGAAGCTATATGAGTAGAGATTTTTGTGCTAAATTAAGTTGTCCATTGACGCCTTTGGATAGTAAATTTTTACTCGAATTAGCAAATGGTAAATTAATTTCAGCAGATAATATATGTCGGAATCGAGAAATTAAACTGGTTAGCGAAACATTTAAGATTGACTTGATACCAGTAGAGTTAGGGAGTTTTGATGTGATAATCGATATGGACTGGTTGAAAGAAGTGAAAGCAGAGATCGTTTGTTACAAAAATGCAATTCGCATTATACGAGAAAAAGGAAAACCCTTAATGGTGTACGGAGAAAAGGGCAACACGAAGCTACATCTTATTAGTAATTTGAAGGCACAAAAACTAATAAGAAAAGGTTGCTATGCTGTTCTAGCACACGTCAAGAAAGTACAAACTGAAGAAAAGAGCATCAATGATGTTCCCGTCGCAAAAGAATTTCCCGATGTATTTCCGAAAGAATTACCGGGATTACCCCCACATCGATCCGTTGAATTTCAAATAGATCTTGTACCAGGAGCTGCACCAATAGCTCGTGCTCCTTACAGACTCGCACCCAGCGAGATGAAAGAACTGCAAAGCCAATTACAAGAACTTTTAGAGCGTGGTTTCATTCGACCAAGCACATCACCGTGGGGAGCTCCTGTTTTGTTTGTCAAGAAGAAAGATGGTACATTCAGATTGTGTATCGACTACCGAGAGTTGAACAAACTTACCATCAAGAACCGCTACCCACTACCGAGAATCGATGACTTATTTGATCAACTACAAGGCTCGTCTGTTTATTCAAAGACTGACTTACGTTCCGGGTATCATCAAATGCGGGTGAAAGAAGATGATATTCCAAAGACTGCTTTCAGAACACGTTACGGTCATTACGAGTTTATGGTCATGCCGTTTGGTTTAACTAATGCACCAGCTGTGTTCATGGACCTTATGAACCGAGTGTGTGGACCATACCTTGACAAGTTTGTCATTGTTTTCATTGATGACATACTTATTTACTCAAAGAATGACCAAGAACACGGTGAACATTTGAGAAAGGTGTTAGAAGTATTGAGGAAGGAAGAATTGTACGCTAAATTTTCAAAGTGTGCATTTTGGTTGGAAGAAGTTCAATTCCTCGGTCACATAGTGAACAAAGAAGGTATTAAGGTAGATCCGGCAAAGATAGAAACTGTTGAAAAGTGTGAAACCCCGAAAACTCCGAAACACATACGCCAGTTTTTAGGACTAGCTGGTTACTACAGAAGGTTCATCCAAGACTTTTCCAGAATAGCAAAACCCTTGACTTCATTAACGCATAAAGGGAAGAAATTTGAATGGAAGGATGAACAAGAGAAAGCGTTTCAGTTATTGAAGAAAAAGCTAACTACGGTACATATATTGTCATTGCCTGAAGGGAATGATGATTTTGTGATTTATTGTGACGCATCAAAGCAAGGTCTCGATTGTGTATTAATGCAACGAACGAAGGTGATTGCTTATGCGTCTAGACAATTGAAGATTCACGAACAAAATTATACGACGCATGACTTGGAATTAGGCGCGGTTGTTTTTGCATTAAAGACTTGGAGGCACTACTTATATGGGGTCAAAAGTATTATATATACCGACCACAAAAGTCTTCAGCACATATTTAATCAGAAACAACTGAATATGAGGCAGCGTAGGTGGATTGAATTGTTGAATGATTACGACTTTGAGATTCGTTACCACCCGGGGAAGGCAAATGTGGTAGCCGACGCCTTGAGCAGGAAGGACAGAGAGGTCATTAGAGTAAAATCTATGAATATAATGATTCACAATAACCTTACTACTCAAATAAAGGAGGCGCAACAAGGAGTTTTAAAAGAGGGAAATTTAAAGGATGAAATACTCAAAGAATCGGAGAAGCATCTTAATATTCGAGAAGACGGAACCCGGTATAGGGCTGAAAAGATTTAGGTACCAAAATTTGGAGATATGAGAGAAATGGTACTTAGAGAAGCTCATAAAACCAGATACTCAATACATCCTGGAACGGGGAAGATGTACAAGGATCTCAAGAAACATTTTTGGTGGACGGGTATGAATGCCAATGTTGCTAAATACGTAAGAGAATGTTTGACGTGTTCTAAGATCAAAGCTGAGCATCAGAAACCATCAGGTCTACTTCAACAACCCGAAATCACGAAATGGAAATGGGAAAACATTACGATGGATTTCATCACTAAATTGCCAAGGACTACAAGTGGTTTTGACACTATTTGGGTAATAGTTGATCGTCTCACAAAATCAGCACACTTCCTGCCAATAAGAGAAGATGACAAGATTGATAAGTTAGCACGACTGTATTTGAAGGAAGTCATCTCCAGACATGGAATACCAATCTCTATTATCTCTGATAGGGATGGCAGATTTATTTCAAGATTCTGGCAGACATTACAGCAAGCATTAGGAACTCGTCTAGACATGAGTACTGCCTATCATCCACAAACTGATGGGCAGAGCAAAAGGACGATACAAACGCTTGAAGACATGCTACGAGCATGTGTTATTGATTTTGGAAACAGTTGGGATCGACATCTACCGTTAGCAGAATTTTCCTACAACAACAGCTACCATTCAAGCATTGACATGACGCTGTTTGAAGCAATTTATGGTAGAAAGTGCAGGTCTCCGATTTGTTGGAGTGAAGTGGGGGATAGACAGATTACGGATCCGGAGATAATACAAGAAACTACCGAGAAGATCATCTAAATTCAACAACGGTTGAAAACCGCCCAAAGTCGACAAAAGAGCTACGCTGACATTAAAAGAAAAGATATAGAATTTGAAATTGGAGAGATGGTCATGCTTAAAGTTGCACCTTGGAAAGGCGTTGTTTGATTTGGTAAACGAGGGAAATTAAATCCAAGGTATATTGGACCATTCAAGATTATTGATCGTGTCGGACCAGTAGCTTACCGACTTGAATTACCTCAACAACTCGCGGCTGTACATAACACTTTCCACGTCTCGAATTTGAAGAAATGTTTTGCTAAAGAAGATCTTACTATTCCATTAGATGAAATCCAAATCAACGAAAAACTTCAATTCATCGAAGAACCCGTCGAAATAATGGATCGTGAGGTTAAAAGACTTAAGAAAAACAAGATACCAATTGTTAAGGTTCGATGGAATGCTCGTAGAGGACCGGAGTTCACCTGGGAACGAGAAGATCAGATGAAGAAGAAATACCCGCATTTATTTCCAGAAGATACGTCAACACCTCCAACTACTTAAAATTTCGGGACGAAATTTATTTAACGGGTAGGTACTGTAGTGACCCGAACTTTTCCATGTTTATATATATATTAAATGAAATTGTTATTTACATGATTAAGTGTTTCCAACATGTTAAGCAATCAAACTTGTTAAGACTTGATTAATTGAAATAGGTTTCATATAGACAATTGACCACCCAAGTTGACCGGTGATTCACGAACGTTAAAACTTGTAAAAACTATATGATAACATATATATGGATATATATATATATATATAGTTAACATGATATTATGATAAGTAAACATATCATTAAGTATATTAACAATGAACTACATATGTAAAAACAAGACTACTAACTTAATGATTTTGAAACGAGACATATATGTAGCGATTATCGTTGTAACGACATTTAATGTATATATATCATATTAAGAGATATTTATACATCATAATATCATGATAATATAATAATTTAAAATCTCATTTGATATTATAAACATTGGGTTAACAACACTTAACAAGATCGTTAACCTAAAGGTTTCAAAACAACACTTACATGTAACGACTAACGATGACTTAACGACTCAGTTAAAATGTATATACATGTAGTGTTTTAATATGTATTCATACACTTTTAAAAGACTTCAAGACACTTATCAAAATACTTCTACTTAACAAAAATACTTACAATTACATCCTCGTTCAGTTTCATCAACAATTCTACTCGTATGCACCCGTATTCGTACTCGTACAATACACAGCTTTTAGATGTATGTAATATTGGTATATACACTCCAATGATCAGCTCTTAGCAGCCCATGTGAGTCACCTAACACATGTGGGAACCATCATTTGGCAACTAGCATGAAATATCTCATAAAATTATAAAAATATGAGTAATCATTCATGACTTATTTACATGAAAACAAAATTACATATCCTTTATATCTAATCCATACACCAACGACCAAAAACACCTACAAACACTTTCATTCTTCAATTTTCTTCATCTAATTGATCTCTCTCAAGTTCTATCTTCAAGTTCTAAGTGTTCTTCATAAATTCCAAAAGTTCTAGTTTCATAAAATCAAGAATACTTCCAAGATTGCAAGTTTACTTCCAAGTTTTCTAAATCCATTCCAAGTAATCATCCAAGATCAAGAAACATTTGTTACTTACAGTAGGTTATCTTTCTAATACAAGGTAATAATCATATTCAAACTTTAATTCAATTTCTATAACTATAACAATCTTATTTCGAGTGGAAATCTTACTTGAAATTGTTTTCGTGTCATGATTCTGCTTCAAGAACTTTCAAGCCATCCAAGGATCCTTTGAAGCTAGATCCATTTTTCTCATTTCCAGTAGGTTTATCCAAGGAACTTGAGGTAGTAATGATGTTCATAACATCATTTGATTCATACATAAAAAGCTGTCTTATTCAACGTTATAAACTTGTAATCACTAGAACATAGTTTAGTTAATTCTAAACTTGTTCGCAAATAAAGTTAATCCTTCTAACTAGACTTTTAAAATCAAATAAACACATGTTCTATATCTATATGATATGCTAACTTAATGATTTAAAACCCGAAAACACGATAAACACCATAAAACTGGATATACGCCGTCGTAGTAAAACCGGGGGCTGTTTTGGTTGGGATAATTAAAAGCTAAGAAGAAATTTGATTTAAAAGCTATACTTCTGGAAAAATGATTTTTCTTATAAACATGAAACTATATCCAAAAATCATGGTTAAACTCAAAGTGAAAGTATGTTTTTCAAAATGGTCATCAAGATGTCGTTCTTTCGACGGAAATGACTACCTCTTTCAAAAATGACTTGTACCTTGTATTTCCGACTATAAACTTATACTTTTTCTATTTAGATTCATAAATTTAAGTTCAATACGAAACCGTGGCCACTGGAATCACTCAAAACGGATTAGAAACGAAGAAATGGCGAGTAAAACAAGATTGATAAAAACTACTCATTTTACCTACGTGAAAGTTAGTAATAAATCTATTCCAACCATAACCTAATCAACTTATATTGTATATTATGTAATCTTGAGATACCATAGACACGTATACAATGTTTCGACCTATCATGTCGACCCATCGATATATATATTGCGGAACAACCATAGACACTCTATATGTGAATATTGGAGTTAGCTATACAGGGTTGAGGTAGATTCCAAAATATATATATAGTTTAAGTTGTGATCAATACTAAGATACGTATACACTGGGTCGTGGATTGATTCAAGATAATATTTATCGATTTATTTTTCTGTACATCTAACTGTGGACAACTAGTTGTAGGTTACTAACGAGGACAGCTGAATTAATAAACTTAAAACATCAAAATGTATTAAAAGTATTGTAAATATATTTTCAACATACTTTGATATATATGTATATATTGTTATAGGTTCGTGAATCAACCAGTGGCCAAGTCTTACTTCCCGACGAAGTAAAAATCTGTGAAAGTGAGTTATAGTCCCACTTTTAAAATCTAATATTTTTGGGATGAGAATACATGCAGGTTTTATAAATGATTTACAAAATAGACACAAGTACGTGAAACTACATTCTATGGTTGAATTATCGAAATCGAAGATGCCCCTTTTTATTAAGTCTGGTAATCTAAGAATTAGGGAACAGACACCCTAATTGACGCGAATCCTAAAGATAGATCTATTGGGCCTAACAAACCCCATCCAAAGTACCGGATGCTTTAGTACTTCGAAATTTATATCATATCCGAAGGGTGTCCCGGAATGATGGGGATATTCTTATATATGCATCTTGTTAATGTTGGTTACCAGGTGTTCACCATATGAATGATTTTTATCTCTATGTATGGAATGTATATTGAAATATGAAATCTTGTGGTCTATTGTTACGATTTGATATATATAGGTTAAACCTATAACTCACCAACATTTTTGTTGACGTTTAAAGCATGTTTATTCTCAGGTGCATACTAAGAGCTTCCGCTGTTGCATACTAAAATAAGGACAAGATTTGGAGTCCATGTTTGTATGATATTGTGTAAAAACTGCATTCAAGAAACTGATTTCGATGTAACATATTTGTATTGTAAACCATTATGTAATGGTCGTGTGTAAACAAGATATTTTAGATTATCATTATTTGATAATCTACATAAAGCTTTTTAAACCTTTATTTATGAAATAAAGGTTATGGTTTGTTTTAAAAATGAATGCAGTCTTTGAAAAAAAAAAACGTCTCATATAGAGGTCAAAACCTCGCAATGAAATCAATTAATATGGAACGTTTTTAATCAATAAGAACGGGACATTTCATCAAAGGACTTTACTTGGACATCATTTACTACGACCGGAGCAATACATCCTTTGTCTTAAAAAGTCTTCATATTCCGATTCCTCCATAAAGAGTACATACATGTCCAAACCACGGCTTGCCAAATTTTCAAACCGAGGGGGGACATAGTATGTGACGAGTTGCCACGAAGGAGATCGGACATAGAGCCAATGGAAGTATTCGAACAATTCCACCACTTGAAAATACGAGACCAAACTGAAATGTCCCGTTCATATTGATTATAAACGTTCCATATTAATTGATTTCGTTGCGAGGTTTTGACCTCTATATGAGACGTTTTTCAAAGACTGCATTCATTTTTAAAACAACCATAACCTTTATTTTATCTATAAAGGTTTAAAAATCATTACGTAGATTATCAAATAATGATAATCTAAAATATACCGTTTACACACGACCATTACATAATGGTTTACAATAAGAATATATTACATCAAAAATAAGTTTCTTGAATGCAGTTTTTACATAATATCATACAAGCATGGACTCTAAATCTTGTCCTTATTCTAGTATGCAACAGCGGAAGCTCTTAATAATCACCTGAGAATAAACATGCTTAAATCGTCAACTAAAATGTTGGTGAGTTATAGGTTTAACCTATATATTATCAAATCATAATAATAGACCACAAGATTTCATATTTCAATATATATCCCATACATAGAGATAAAAATCATTCATATGGTGAACACCTGGTAACCGACATTGACAAGATGCATTTAAGAATATCCCCTATCATTCCGAGAAATCCTTCGGACATGATAAAAACGAATTCGAAGTACTAAAGCATCCGGTACTTTGGATGGGGTTCGTTAGGCCCAATAGATCTATCTTTAGGATTCGCGTCAATTAGTAGATCGACTTACTAATTCTTAGGCTACCAAGCAAAAGAGGCATATTCGGCTTCGATCATTCACCCATATAATGCAGTTTCATTTACTTGTGTCTATTTCGTAAAACATTTATAAAACTGCATGTACTCTCATCCCAAAATATTAGATTTTAAAAGTGGGACTATAACTCACTTTCACAGATTTTTACTTCGTCGGGAAGTAAGACTTGGCCACTGGTCGATTCACGAACCTATAACAAATATGTACATATATATCAAAGTATGTTCAAAATATATTTACAACACTTTTAACACATTTTGATGTTTTAAGTTTATTAAGTCAGCTGTCCTCGTTAGTAACCTACAACTAGTTGTCCATAGTTAGATGTACAGAAATAAATTGATATATATTATCTTGAATCAATCCACGACCCAGTGTATATACGTCTCAGGCTAGATCACAACTCAAAATATATATATTTTTGGAATCAACCTCAACCCTGTATAGCTAACTCCAACATTACTGCATATAGAGTGTCTATGGTTGTTTCAAATAATATATATAGATGGGTCGATATGATATGTCAAAACATTTGCATATGTGTCTATGGTATCCCAAGATTACATAATATATTAGAATACATGTATAATACAATATAAGTTAGCTAGGATATGATTTGTATAGAATTGTTACAATATTTCCCGTAGCTACAACAATAAAAAAATATCCAATCTTGTTTTACCCATAATTTCTTCGTTTTAAATCCGTTTTGAGTGAATCAAATTGCTATGGTTTCATATTGAACTCTATTCTATGAATCTAAACAGAAAAATTATAGGTTTATAGTTGAAAATATAAGTTATAAGTCGTTTTGGAAAAGGTAGTCATTTCAGTCGAAAGAACGACGTCTAGATGACCATTTTGGAAAACATACTTCCACTTTGAGTTTAACCATGATTTTTGGATATAGTTTCATGTTCATAAGAAAAATCATTTTCCCATAAGAACAACTTTTAAATCAAAGTTTATCATAGTTTTTAATTAACTAACCCAAAATAGCCCGCGGTGTTACTACGACGGCGTATATCCGGTTTTATGGTGTTTTTCGTGTTTTCCGGTTTTAAATCATTAAGTTAGCATATCATATAGATATAGAAAATGTGTTTAGTTTATTTTAAAAGTCAAGTTAGAAGGATTAACTTTTGTTTGCGAACAAGTTTAGAATTAACTAAACTATGTTATAGTGATTTCAAGTTTAAACCTTCGAATAAGGTAGTTTTATATATATGAATCGAATGATGTTATGAACATCATTACTACCTCAGGTTTTGTGGATAAAACTACTAGAAATGAGAAAAATATATCTAGCTTCAAAGGATCCTTGGATGGCTTGAAAGTTCTTGAAGTAGAATCATGACACGAAAACAAGTTCAAGTAAGATTTCCACTCGAAATAAGATTGTTATAGTTATAGAAATTGAATCAAAGTTTGAATATGAGTATTACTTTGTATTAGAAAGATATCTTACTGTAAATAAGAAAGATTTCTTGAGGTTGGATGATCACTTTACAAGATTGGAAGTAAGCTAGCAAACTTGGAAGTATTCTTGATTTTATGAAACTAGAACTTAAAGAATTTATGAAGAACACTTAGAACTTGAAGATAGAACTTGAGAGAGATTAATTAGATAAAGAAAATTGAAGAATGAAAGTGTTTGTAGGTGTTTTTGGTCGTTGGTATATGGATTAGATATAAAGGATGTGTAATTTTGTTTACATGTAAATAAGTCATGAATGATTACTCATATTTTTTTAATTTTATGAGATATTTCATGCTAGTTGCCAAATGATGGTTCCCACATATGTTAGGTGACTCACATGGGCTACTAAGAGCTGATCATTGGAGTGTATATACCAATAGTACATACATCTAAAAGCTGTGTATTGTACGAGTACAAATACGAGTGCATACGAGTAGAATTGTTGATGAAACTGAACGAGGATGTAATTGTAAGAATTTTTGTTAAGTAGAAGTATTTTGATAAGTGTCTTGAAGTCTTTCAACAGTGTATGAATACATATTAAAACACTACATGTATATACATTTTAACTGAGTCGTTAAGTCATCGTTAGTCGTTACATGTAAATGTTGTTTTGAAACCTTTAGGTTAACGATCTTGTTAAATGTTGTTAACCCATTATTTATTATATATAAAGAGATGTTAAATTATTACATTATCATGATATTATGATATATTAATATATCTTAGTATGATATATATACAGTTAAATGTTGTTACAACGATAATCGTTACATATATGTCTCGTTTCGAAATCATTAAGTTAGTAGTATTATTTTTACATATGTAGTTCATTCATAATACACTTAATGATATATTTACTTATCATTTAACATAAATAACCAAATGTATCAATATCTTAATATGATTCATGTGTACTTAGTAAGACGTTGTTATAACGATAATCGTTATATATATCGTTTTCGAGTTTCTTAATTCAATAGTCTCATTTTTATGTATATAACACATTGTTAAAATACCTAATGAGATATTTACTTGTCATAATATCATGTTAACTATATATATAACCATATATATGTCATCATATAGTTTTTACAAGTTTTAACGTTCGTGAATCACCGGTCAACTTAGGTGGTCAATTGTCCATATCAAACCTATTTCAATTAATCAATTCTTAACAAGTTTGATTGCTTAACATGTTGGAAACACTTAATCATGTAAATAACAATTTTATTTAATATATATAAACATGGAAAAGTTCGGGTCACTACAGTACCTACCCGTTAAATAAATTTCGTCCCGAAATTTTAAGCAGTTGGAGGTGTTGTCGTATCTTCTGGAAATAAGTGCGGGTATTTCTTCTTCATCTGATCTTCTCGTTCCCAGGTGAACTCAGGTCCTCTACGAGCATTTCATCGAACTTTAACAATTGGTATCTTGTTTTGCTTAAGACTTTTAACCTCACGATCCATTATTTCGACGGGTTCTTTGACGAATTGAAGTTTTTCGTTGATTTGGATTTCGTCTAACGAAATAGTGAGATCTTCTTTAGCAAAACATTTCTTCAAATTTGAGACGTGGAAAGTGTTATGTACAGCCGCGAGTTGTTGTGGTAATTCAAGTCGGTAAGCTACTGGTCCGACACGATCAATAATCTTGAATGGTCCTATATACCTTGGATTTAATTTCCCTCGTTTACCAAATCGAACAACGCCTTTCCAAGGTGCAACCTTAAGCATGACCATCTCTCCAATTTCAAATTCTATATATATATTTTTTTAATGTCGGCGTAGCTCTTTTGTCGACTTTGGACGGTTTTCAACCGTTGTTGAATTTGGATGATCTTCTTGGTAGTTTCTTGTATTATTTCCGGACTCGTAATCTGTCTATCCCCCACTTCACTCCAACAAATCAGAGACCTGCGCTTTCTACCATAAAGTGCTTCAAACGGCGCCATCTCAATGCTTGAATGGTAGCTGTTGTTGTAGGAAAGTTCTGCTAACGGAAGGTGTCGATCCCAACTGTTTTTGAAATCAATAACACATGCTCTTAGCATGTCTTCAAGCATTTGTATCGTCCTTTCGCTTTGTCCATCAGTTTGTGGATGATAAGCAGTACTCATGTCTAGACGAGTTCCTAATGCCTGCTGTAATGTCTGCCAGAATCTTGAAATAAATCTGCCATCCCTATCAGAGATAATAGAGATTGGTATTCCATGTCTGGAGACGACTTCCTTCAAATACAGTCGTGCTAACTTCTCCATCTTGTCATCTTCTCTTATTGGCAGGAAGTGTGCTGATTTGGTGAGACGATCAACTATTACCCAAATAGTATCAAAACCACTTGCAGTCCTTGGAAATTTAGTGATGAAATCCATAGTAATGTTTTCCCATTTCCATTCTGGGATTTCGGGTTGTTGAAGTAGACCTGATGGTTTCTGATGCTCCGCTTTGACCTTAGAACACGTCAAACATTCTCCTACGTATTTAGCAACATCGGCTTTCATACCCGGCCACCAAAAATATTTCTTGAGATCCTTGTACATCTTCCCCGTTCTAGGGTGTATTGAGTATCTGGTTTTATGAGCTTCTCTAAGTACCATTTCTCTCATCACTCCAAATTTTGGTACCCAAATTCTTTCAGCCCTATACCGGGTTCCGTCTTCCTGAATATTAAGATGCTTCTTCGATCCTTTGGGTATTTCATTCTTTAAATTTCTCTCTTTTAAAACTCCTTATTGTGCCTCCTTTATTTGAGTAGTAAGGTTATTGTGAATCATTATATTCATAAATTTTACTCGAATGGGTTCTCTGTCCTTTCTGCTCAAGGCGTCGGCTACCACATTTACCTTCCCCGAGTGGTAATGAATCTCAAAGTCGTAATCATTCAATAATTCAATCCATCTACTCTGCCTCATGTTCAGTTGTTTCTGATTAAATATGTGTTGAAGACTTTTGTGGTCGGTATATATAATACTTTTGACCCCATATAAGTAGTGCCTCCAAGTCTTTAATTCAAAAACAACCGCGCCTAATTCCAAATCATGCGTCGTATAATTCTGCTCGTGAATCTTCAATTGTCTAGACGCATAAGCAATTACCTTCGTTCATTGCATTAATACACAACCGAGACCTTGCTTTGAGGCATCACAATATATCAGAAAATCATCATTCCCTTCAGGTAATGACAATATAGGTGCTGTAGTTAACTTTTTCTTTAATAATTGAAACGCCTTTTCTTGTTCATCCTTCCATTCAAATTTCCTCCCTTTATGCGTTAATGCAGTCAAGGGTTTTGCTATTCTGGAAAAATCTTGGATGAACCTTCTGTAGTAACCAGCTAGTCCTAAAAATTGGCGTATATGCTTCGGAGTTTTCAGGGTTTCCCACTTTTCAACAGTTTCAATCTTTGTTGAATCCACCTGAATACCTTCTTTGTTCACTATGTGACCGAGGAATTGAACTTCTTCCAACCAAAATGCACACTTTGAAAACTTAGCGTACAGTTTTTCTTTCCTCAGCAACTCTAGTACTTTTCTCAAATGTTCTTCGTGCTCTTGATCATTCTTCGAGTAAATGAGTATGTCATCGATGAAAACAATGACAAACTTGTCAAGGTATGGTCCACACACTCGGTTCATGAGGTCCATGAACACAGCTGGTGCGTTAGTCAACCCAAACGGCATAACCAAAAACTCGTAATGACCGTAACACGTCCTAAAAGTATTCTTTGGAATATCATCCTCCTTCACCCGCATTTGATGATACCCAGAAAGTAAATCGGTCTTCGAATAAACAGACGAGCCTTGTAGTTGATCAAATAAGTCATCGATTCTCGGTAATAGGTAACGGTTCTTGATGGTAAGTTTGTTCAACTCTCGGTAGTCGATACATAACCTAAATGTACCATCCTTCTTCTTGACAAACAAAACAGGAGCTCCCCACGGTGATGTGCTTGGTCGAATGAAACCACGCTCTAAAAGTTCTTGTAATTGTCTCTGAAGTTCCTTCATTTCGCTAGGTGCGAGTCTGTATGGAGTACGAGCTATTGGTGCAGCTCCTGGTACAAGGTCTATTTGAAATTTAACGGATCGGTGTGGAGGTAGTCCCGGTAATTCTTTCGGAAATACATCGGGAAATTCTTTTGCGACGGGAACATCATTGATGTTATTTTCTTCGGAATTGACTTTCTCGACGTGTGCTAGCACAGCATAACAACCTTTTCTTATTAGTTTTTATGCCTTCAGGTTACTAATAAGATTTAACTTCGCGTTGCTCTTTTCTCCGTACACCATTAAGGGTTTTCCTTTTTCTCGTATAATGCGAATTGCATTTTTGTAACAAACGATCTCTGCTTTCACTTCTTTCAACCAGTCCATACCGATTATCACATCAAAACTCCATAACTCTACTGGTATCAAGTCAATCTTAAATGTTTCGCTAACCAGTTTATTTTCTCGATTCCGACATATATTATCTGCTGTGATTAATTTACCATTTGCTAATTTGAGTAAAAATTTACTATCCAAAGGCGTCAATGGGCAACTTAATTTAGCACAAAATTCTCTACTCAAATAGCTTCTATCTGCACCCGAATCAAATAAAACATAAGCAGATTTATCGTTAATAAGAAACGTACCCGTAACAAGCTCCGGGTCTTCCTGTGCTTCTGCCGCATTAATATTGAAAACTCTTCCACGGCCCTACCCATTAGTATTCCCCTGATTCGGGCAATTTCTAATAATGTGGCCCGGTTTTCCACATTTATAATAAACAGCGTTGGTATTACTTGCTCTGACACTATTCGTTTCGGCATTACTTGTTCCGACATTATTTGTTCCTTTAGTTCTGTTAAAATTTGGTCCGTAGACCTCACACATTGTCGCGCTATGACCATTTCTTTTACACCTGTTGTAAAATGTCGTGCAAAAACCCTGATGATTTTCTTCACACCTATGACATGGCTGTTTTTGGTTTTTGTTGCCGTTGTTGTTATTGAGGTTGTTGTTGGGATTGTTATTGTTATTGAAACGGTTGTTGTAGTTGTTGTTGTTGTTGGGATGTTTGTTGTAGTTATTGTTAGGATTGCGGTTATTGTTGCGATTGTTGTTGCGGTTGTTGGGATAGTTGTTGCGATTGTGGTTGTAATTGTTGTTGTTGTTGTTGTTGTACTGGTGACTCTTGTCACCGTTTTCCTCCCACTTCCTCTTGAGTTGTTTTGTGTTGGCTTCTTCGGCCTTCTGCTCTTTAATTCTTCCCTCAATCTGATTTATGAGTTTATGAGCCATTCGACTTGCCTTCTGTATAGAAGCGGGCTCGTGTGAACTCACATCTTCTTGAATCCTTACTGGTAACCCTTTTACAAATGCGTCGATCTTCTCTTCTTCATCTTCGAATGCTCCCGGACACAATAGGCACAACTCTGTGAATCGTCGTTCATATGTGGTAACGTCAAACCCTTGTGTTCGTAACTCTCTAAGTTCTGCCTTGAGTTTATTGACTTCGTTTCTAGGACGGTAGTGCTCGTTCATCAATTGCTTGAATGCCGACCACGGTAGTGCGTAAGCAGCATTTTGTCCTACCTGTTCAAGATAGGTGTTCCACCACGTTAATGCAGTACCTGTGAAGGTATGCGTAGCGTACTTAACTTTGTCCTCTTCAGTACACTTACTTATGGCAAATTCCGATTCGACTTTCTCGGTCCACCGTTTCAATCTAATTGGTCATTCGGTTCAATCAAATTCCAAAGGTTTGCAGGCAGTGAATTCTTTGTAGGAGCATCCTACACGATTTCTTGTGCCGTTAGCTGCATTGCTAGATTCAGAGTTATTGTTGGTATGTAGCGCAGCCTGTACTGTGGCTATGTTTGCAGCAAGAAAGGTACGAAATTCCTCTTCGCTCATATTCATGGTGTGTCGAGTAGTCGGTGCCATTTCCTTTAAAATAGCCAACTGAATCGAGTTAATCATACAGAATTTTAAGAGTAGTCAATAGTATTTCGTAGCATAATATGAACTCATTTATAAAAGCTTTTTCTTCATATTAGCGTTTTATAAGTTTAAATTCGGGTACTACCTACCCGTTAAGTTCATACTTAGTAGCTAATATACAATTCAACTACTACAATTCCATATGAAAAACTTATTATAATAATATATCACATACAAATATTCTTCAAACTTACAACTTCGCTATATTACATATAACATGAAATATAATACACTTTGATACAGGACAGTTTTGAAGATAAACCTAGTTAATACGCAAGTTGTTCAGCAAAGGAAATAAAGACACGTAATTCATAAGTCCAGAAACAAGTCATGCATTCTGGTTTTACTAAGACGACTTCCCATCCTTGGTCTTGTGGAAAATAACCGTTATGACCTTTGGCTAGGCAGCATGTTGTAATGTCGTCAAAAGGACGAGGGTTTCGTAATGTCCAACAGCCCCGTAATAATCTAAAAACCTTGTTTCTCACCACAACTACTGAATCCGTCACTTGTGGGAAGGTTTTATTTAAAAGCTGCAATCCGATGTTTTTTTCTCACTTTGGTAGGAAGCGTACATCACTAACCCGTAAGCATAACATGCTTCTTTATGTTGCATGTTAGAAGCTCTTTCTAATTCACGAAATCCTATGTTGGGATATGTTGAGTCAAAATAGGTTCTTAACCCGTAGCGTAAAATTGCATTTGGGTTCCCCGCATTTAACGCTTTAAAGAAAATACAGCGTAACTTACGGTCTCCCCAATGTGATATACCTCACCTATCAAAGGAAAGCCTTTTATAAACTAAGACATTTCTGGAAAGTCTTTCAAATGTTTGACAAGTTAATTTTGCCATAATTAATTGTGCTGATGAATTTTGACCGACTCTAGACAAGATTTCCTCAATCATATCCTCTGGTAGATCTTCTAAAATATTCGGTTGTCTACCCTTAACGTCCATTTTGTTTTTATACTGTAATATAGACAAGGATTAGATTCGTAAAAGATAATTAACAAACAATACAAGTAATTTTTACATAGAACATAAAAGTACAAGCACACTACAATACATATAATACACAACATGATTACAACCCTCTAATCTGAATCACTGGTTTCTTCTTCTTCGGACTTGGTTCATTTTTCTAATTTTCTAGGAATATACGGTGTTCCTCTAATACGAGCCGTCGTTTTCCACAATGGTTTAGAAAAACCCGGTGGTTTAGAGGTTCCCGGGTCATTGTTACATTTTAGGAAACACGGATGTTGCCGATACATATAAAGGTCATCGGGGTTGGAATCGGGTTTCTCTATTTTTATACCTTTTCCTTTATTATTTTCTTTCATTTTATTAAATTGGTTCGAGGTAATTTCTATAACATCATCGGAATCCTCATCGGGATCCGATTCATCGGAAAATTGGTAATCTTCCCAATATTTTGCTTCCTCGGCGGAAACACCATTGACCATTATTAACTTTGGTCCGTTGGTTGAGGATTTTCTTTTATTTAATCGATTTACTATAGGTATCAATATTTTTTTCTCCGGAACCTCTTCTTCTTCTGGTTCCTCCTCTTCTGGTTCCTCTTCTTCCGGTTCCTCCTCTTCCGGTTCCTCTTCTTTCGGTTCCTCTTCGGGAATTTGTGAATCTTCCCAAAATATATTCGACTCTTCATTATTATTAGGTGAATCGATGGGATTTGTACTAGTGGTAGACATCTATCACATAATATAAAACACATTAAGAGGTTAATATGTCACATAATATTTACATGTTAATAATATATATAGTTTCCAACAAAAGTGTTAAGCAATCGTTTTTAAGAAAAACACGGTCGAAGTCCAGACTACTAATGTATCCTAACAAACTCGAAGTCCAGACTCACTAATGCAAATTTCTGGTTCTCTAAACCAACGCTCGGATACCAACTGAAATGTCCCGTTCATATTGAATCTCCCCACACTTAGTTAGCTGTGGTATCGAAATTGTGATTAACTTCATTGTCAACTTCCATCAGACTATCTATGTAATGTTTAACTTTGTGACCATTAACTTTAAATTCAATCCTATTTGAATTTATTAACTCTATTGTTCCGTATGGGAAAACTCTTTTGACTATGAATGGTCCATGAAATGTCCCGTTCTTATTGATTAAAAACGTTCCATATTAATTGATTTCGTTGCGAGGTTTTGACCTCTATATGAGACGTTTTTCAAAGACTGCATTCATTTTTTAAAACAACCATAACCTTTATTTTATCTATAAAGGTTTAAAAAGCATTACGTAGATTATCAAATAATGATAATCTAAAATATACCGTTTACACACGACCATTACATAATGGTTTACAATAAGAATATATTACATCAAAAATAAGTTTCTTGAATGCAGTTTTTACATAATATCATACAAGCATGGACTCCAAATCTTGTCCTTATTCTAGTATGCAACAGCGGAAGCTCTTAATAATCACCTGAGAATAAACATGCTTAAAACGTCAACAAAAATGTTGGTGAGTTATAGGTTTAACCTAAATATTATAAAATCATAATAATAGACCACAAGATTTCATATTTCAATATACATCCCATACATAGAGATAAAAATTATTCATATGGTGAACACCTGGTAACCGACATTAATAAGATGCATATAAGAATATCCCCTATCATTCCGAGAAATCCTTCAGACATGATAAAAACGAATTCGAAGTACTAAAGCATCCGGTACTTTGGATGGGGTTCGTTAGGCCCAATAGATCTATCTTTAGGATTCGAGTCAATTAGTAGATCGGTTTACTAATTCTTAGGCTACCAAGCAAAAGGGCATATTCGGCTTCGATCATTCACCCATATAATGCAGTATCATTTACTTGTGTCTATTTCGTAAAACATTTATAAAACTGCATGTGTTCTCATCCCAAAATATTAGATTTTAAAAGTGAGATTATAACTCACTTTCACAGATTTTACTTCGTCGGGAAGTAAGACTTGGCCACTGGTCGATTCACGAACCTATAACAAATATGTACATATATATCAAAGTATGTTCAAAATATATTTACAACACTTTTAATACATTTTGATGTTTTAAGTTTATTAAGTCAGCTGTCCTCGTTAGTAACCTACAACTAGTTGTCCACAGTTAGATGTAAAGAAATAAATTGATATATATTATCTTGAATCAATCCACGACCCAGTGTATACACGTCTCAGCCTAGATCACAACTCAAAGTATATATATATTTTTGGAATCAACCTCAACCCTGTATAGCTAACTCCAACATTACTGCATATAGAGTGTCTATGGTTGTTCCAAATAATATATATAGATGGGTCGATATGATATGTCAAAATATTTGCATACGTATCTATGGTATCCCAAGATCACATAATATATTAGAATACATGTATAATACAATATAAGTTAGCTAGGATATGATTTGTATAGAATTGTTACAATATTTCCCGTAGCTACAACAATCAAAAAATATCCAATCTTATTTTACCCATAACTTCTTCGTTTTAAATCCGTTTTGAGTGAATCAAATTGCTATCGTTTCATATTGAACTCTATTCTATGAATCTAAATAGAAAAAGTATAGGTTTATAGTCAGAAATATAAGTTACAAGTCATTTTTGTAAAGGTAGTCATTTCAGTCAAAAAAACGACGTCTAGATGACCATTTTGGAAAACATACTTTCACTTTGAGTTTAACCATGATTTTTGGATATAGTTTCATGTTCATAAGAAAAATAATTTTCCCAGAAGAACAACTTTTAAATCAAAGTTTATCATAGTTTTTAATTAACTAACCCAAAATAGCCCGCGGTGTTACGACGACGGCGTATATCCAGTTTTATGGTGTTTTTCGTGTTTTTCGGTTTTAAATCATTAAGTTAGCATATCATATAGATATAGAACATGTGTTTAGTTTATTTTAAAAGTCAAGTTAGAAGGATTAACTTTTGTTTGCGAACAAGTTTAGAATTAACTAAACTATGTTCTAGTGATTTCAAGTTTAAACCTTCGAATAAGGTAGTTTTATATATATGAATCGAATGATGTTATGAACATCATTACTACCTCAGGTTTTGTGGATAAACCTACTGGAAATGAGAAAAATAGATCTAGCTTCAAAGGATCCTTGGATGGCTTGAAAGTTCTTGAAGCAGAATCATGACACGAAAACAAGTTCAAGTAAGATTTCCACTCGAAATAAGATTGTTATAGTTATAGAAATTGAATCAAAGTTTGAATATGAGTATTACCTTGTATTAGAAAGATATCTTACTGTAAATAAGAAAGATTTCTTGAGGTTGGATGCTCACTTTACAAGATTGGAAGTAAGCTAGCAAACTTGGAAGTATTCTTGATTTTATGAAACTAGAACTTATAGAATTTATGAAGAACACTTAGAACTTGAAGATAGAACTTGAGAGAGATTAATTAGATAAATAAAATTGAAGAATGAATGTATTTGTAGGTGTTTTTGGTCGTTGGTATATGGATTAGATATAAAGGATGTGTAATTTTGTTTACATGTAAATAAGTCATGAATGATTACTAATATTTTTGTAATTTTATGAGATATTTCATGCTAGTTACCAAATGATGGTGTGATGACCCGGAAAATTTCGACTAATTTAAATCAATTCTCTATATGATTTAATATTATGTAAATATATATATATATATATATATATATATATATATATATATATATATATATATATATATATATATATATATATATTATAAGATGTACAAGTAAAACACTAATTGCTACTGTAAAAACGACTTTGCTACAGTAAACACTATTTGCTACAGTAACACTATTTGCTACAGTAACACTATTTGCTACAGTAACACTATTTGCTACAGAAAACACTATTTACTACAGCAAACACTATTTGATGTCAAACGAACTAGAAAACAAGCAGAAATGAGCTGTTCAGCCTAGCCATGCGATCGCATGGCAAAAGCACTGAAAATCCATGCGATCGTATGGGGACCAAAAACATTATTTGCTACAGTAAATATTATGTCGACGAAATAGCAAACAAAACGCCATGCGATCGCATGGCAAAAGCACTGAAAACCCATGCGATCGCATGGGGACCAAAATCAGGAAACATGCCAATAAAAGGCCAGTTTACTCGACGAATTATATACACTTTTTTCTTCTTCTGTAATTAAATTTTATATTTATAATTATAATTATAATTATAATTATAATTTTAAGTATAATAATAATAAAGTATATTCGAGGGTATTTTTAATTCGGGTTTCAAACCGCTTTAAGCTAAGGAAATATTGGGTATTGTTCGGGGTATTGTTCTTGAATCCAAGGCCAACCATACAGTCGTCTACCATCATTACGTCTACGCAATTTGCCTACAATATTGAGTCTCAATATTGAACTGTGAGTTATAGTCTCCCTTTTTAAATACTTTGAATATTTTTAGGCTGAGAATACATGTAATTTATTTTAAACGCAATAAGACACAAGTACATACTAAATTCTACACTGAGTTAAACCGAAAATCCCTTAGCTTTGGTAACTAGTAGCTGCCAGTACATAGGATATGGACTTGTGGGCGCGAATAATTGTATATGGATCCATAGGGCTTGACATCCCCGTCCGAGCTAGAGCGCTAGCCTTTTAACGGACGTATGTTATTTGAGTTTAAGACACGTTGGTTTTCATGTATTAAAACGAATGGGGTAATTATCACTATAGTGTTAAGTTTAGTTACCAGGGTGCTCTGTTACGTAGAATCTATTGATAAACTTTTGATGAAATCTTGTGGTCTATCTTTATATATATTTATGACTCGAGCAATTAAACCTATAACTCACCAACATTCGTGTTGACCTTTTTGGCATGTTTTATTCTCAGGTCCTTAGACTGCTTCCGCTGTGTTGTGCTTGTTGCCTGCATGGAGTCTCTCATGCTTTGTACAAAGTTTATTGCATTCAAAATAAAACTGCGTTGTGTAATAAATAATTGGACTGTGATGTCAACATGTAAATTAAAGACTTATGTATTTTAGGGTTTTGCTTATACCTAAGCACTAGCCCACATGTTTATAACTTTCTATGTTTAGAAAGTCACTTATTTTAATGAATGCAATATTTTATCAAAACGTATCATATAGAGGTCAAAACCTCACTGTAGAATCAATGATTAACGTGCCGCGTCAATAGCGATTTTAACGGGTTGTTACAGTTAGTATCCGAGCTTGAGGTCATAGAGAACCAGAAATTACATTAGTGTGTTTAACTGGTAATTGTTAGGATGCATTAGTGAGTGTGGACTATGACCATATTTGTTTTTACTGATTTTTGCTTATCATTTGGTCAAAAACATTATATGTGATATATTTATATGCTAACGTAATGGTTGTTTCAATTATGTGATAGATGACTTCTTCTAATCCTATCATTTTGTACGACTCGGAATCGGACACTGAATCTATTCTATCCACAACTGAAAAGGGCGTTCCAATACCTATTAAAGAAGAAATTGTGTTAGTCGGGGAATCTCAACTCCCGGTAAACCCAGAGGAGGTTCCAGCTCCACCCAGCTTTAGTTTTCCGGAGCCACAGTATCATTGGCATGGACCCATGATCCCTGGAGTAAACGAGGATCGTCCATTTCTAAACGAACATGGACATTGGGCCAGATACACCGCCGACGGGCGGGTTGTGAATATATTGCCTGGCAGATTTCGGTTCATGACCACCGGTACATATTCTCGTATACATGATGCAGACAGTTCGTCATCATATTCTCCTACACATGACTCAGATAGTTCGTCATCAGACGAGATCAGTGAGGAGGAAGATTTCGCTAATGAAATAAAAGAAGTCACTAAGGAGAAATTCCAACTTGCTATAGATAATAAAAACAACCACAAAAATAAAAAGTCCTTAATTATTAAAAAGGAACAGGACCATTCGATCCGTAACCACCCTTATTGTATTAAACCCACTGAGGCAACGGGTACCTCAAAAACCCAACCAAAAATTAAACACACTGCCAGAATGTCTGTCGGACCATGTGCACACAAACAATTGGCAGAGAGAACCAAATGGGAAGAAGTTTCTGATAGTTCTGAATAAACGACCTTGCAACCATAAATCTTCCATCCGCTATTCTATTGCTTATGTGTGCTACTCTATCTTGTTATGTAAAATAAGCATATGTAAAATATCGATATTGTATGGTATTGTATTATTTTGGTTTATTAATAATAAATGAATGGAATGATTATTTGTATTATTACTACTTCTTATTATTATTATTACATGATAACGTAGTAACTCGCTATAATTTTTCATAGTGGAATATTATTAGGATTTTAGTAGTTAATTCCTTGTACTAGCTATTATGTATGAACTTAACGGGTAGGTAATACCCTAGAAATAATTATAAAATGCTAATAAGAAGAAAAAGCTTTTATAATAATTGGTTCATATTATTAATATGCTACGATTAACTATTGACAACTCATTTTACCTATAATATTCTATATGATTAAATTATCTCTGTTGTGTTTATTGAAGAAACATGTCTCAAATGTCGGATGCTGAGTTTGAGGAACTAGTCGAGAAATGTGTGAATGAAAGAATTGCTGTAGCTGAGGCAGCAAAAGTAACAGATGAAGCAGCAGCCAAAGCAGCAGCCGTAAACACAAACTCACGAAACGGATGCTCATACAAAACTTTTCAAGGATGCAAACCACAGATATTTAGTGGGACCGAGGGACCAGTCGGTCTAACCCGATGGTTTGAAAAGATGGAGTCCGTTTTCAAAATCAGTAATTGTGCGAACGGAGACAAGTCAAAGTATGCTTCGTGCACATTGCAAGACGGTGCACTTACTTGGTGGAACAATTATGCTAAAGCAGAAGGAGTAGATACGGCATATGATATCTCTTGGGAAGAACTGAAAAAGATGCTAATCGAGGAGTACTGTCCTCGAAACGAGATCAGAAAAATAGAATCTGAGTTACGTAATCTGAAGGTTATCGGTGCGAATCTCAATAACTATGAAAAGCGTTTCATGGAACTAGCCTTGTTGTGTCCCGAATTGGTGCCAAACGAGAAACGAAAGATAGAAATGTATATTGACGGTTTATCGATCAATATCAAAGGAAATGTTACATCGTCCAAATCGAATACGATGCAGGAAGCCATGACAATGGCACACCAACTCATGGACCAGATCACAGAAAGTTCGATTAAGGCACCAATTACCGAAGTCAAGACAACTGAAGGAAAGAGGAAATGGGAAGACTATAAGGGCTAAAGTACTCACCTGAAGAAACAAGAAACTTTTAAAGGTAAACAAGATGGGGCAACTGCGAGTCCAAACTATAAGGGACCCCATCCGTTCTGCAAAAGATGTTACACACATCATGCAGGTTATTGACAAGTGGTCTGTGATAAGTGCAACAAGAAAGGACATGTGGCGAAAGATTGTTATGCCACCGTTTCTGCAGTAAAGACAAAACCGACCGATGTCAAGAAATGTTTTGGATGCGGGAAGTCTGGTCACTTTATAAATCAATGCCCTGATAAGGAGAAGAACAAAGAACCCGCACTTGGGAGGGCATTTAATGTTAGTACCAGTGAAGCACGTGAGGATCCTAATCTTGTCACGGGTATGTTTACCGTTAATAATTAACTAGCTTCTATTATGTTTGATATGGGTGCTGATAGAAGTTATATGTGTAAAGACTTTAGTTCTAAACTAAAATGTGCATCATTGCCTCTAGACGATAAATATACTATTGAATTAGCTAATGGTAAACTGATAAAAGCCGATAAAATTTGCCATGGTTGTGAAATAAATCTAACTGGTGAAACCTTCAAAATCGATTTGATACCCGTAGAATTAGGAAGTTTTGACGTAATCGTTGGCATGGACTGGATGTCCAAAACAAGAGCGGAAGTTGTTTGCGCTGAGAAAGCAATCCGCATCCCTCGTAAGGATAAAACGTCATTAATGATTTATGGGGAGAAGAGCAACTCAAAGCTGAACTTTATCAGCTGTATGAAGGCCCAGAAACTTATAAGAAAAGGTTGTTATGTTATTCTGGCACACGTAAAGAAGATCGATACTGAAGAAAGAAGCATTGATGACATGCCGGTTGTAAGAGAGTATCCCGGAGTATTTCCCGAAGAATTACCGGGGCTACCTCCACACAGATGTCTAGAATTCCAGATTGATCTCATACCAGGAGCCGCACCTGTAGCCCGATCCCCATATAGACTTGCACCTTCAGAAATGCAAGAATTACAAGACCAGTTGCAAGAATTATCGGACCGTGGATTTATTCGTCCCAGTTTTTCACCTTGGGGTGCTCCTATTCTGTTCGTCAAGAAGAAGGATGGATCTATGAGAATGTGCATAGATTACCGAGAATTAAACAAATTAACGATCAAGAATCGGTACCCATTACCGAGGATTGATGATTTGTTTGATCAATTGCAAGGATCAAGTGTTTATTCTAAGATTGATCTACGCTCCGGATATCATCAGCTGAGAGTGAAGGAAGAAGATGTTCCTAAAACCGCGTTCAGAACCCGTTACGGTCACTATGAGTTTCTAGTCATGCCTTTTGGATTAACTAATGCTCCAGCAGTATTCATGGATCTAATGAATCGCATCTGTAGACCGTATTTAGACAAATTTGTCATTGTTTTTATCGACGACATATTGATTTACTCGAAGAACAAGGAAGAACATGAGCAACACTTAAGACTGGTACTAGAGATACTCAAGAAAGAAGAATTGTATACAAAATTTTTGAAGTGTGATTTCTGGTTACAAGAAGTACAATTTTTGGGTCATGCTATCAGTAAACATGGAATTAAAGTTGACCCTGCCAAGATCGAAGCCATTAGTAAATGGGAAACACCGAAGACTCCAACACAAATCCGCCAAATCTTAGGTCTTGCTAGTTACTACCGAAGATTCATTCAAGATTTCTCTAGAATCGCCAAACCCTTAACTGCATTAACTCAAAAACGAAAGAAGTATGATTGGTCTATGGAACAGGAATCCTCATTCCAGTTATTAAAGAAGAAGTTAACGTCTGCACCCATTTTGTCATTACCGGAAGGAAATGATGATTTCGTGATCTATTGTGACGCTTCGCGCCAAGGTTTAGGATGTGTATTAATGCAACGCACCAAAGTTATCGCATATGCCTCACGACAACTAAAAATTCATGAAAAGAACTATACGACGCACGATTTGGAACTTGGAGCAGTAGTTTTTGCACTCAAAATATGGAGACACTATCTATATGGTACCAAGTGTACAGTGTACACTGACCATAAGAGTCTTCAGCATATTTTTGATCAAAAACAACTCAATATGAGGCAACGTCGCTCGGTAGAGTTGTTAAACGATTACAATTGTGAAATCCGTTACCACCCCGGAAAGGCTAATGTTATAGCTGATGCCCTAAGTCGGAAAGAAAGAGTAAAACCTCTTAGGGTCCGAGCTTTGAACATTACAATTCGTACGGATCTCACAAAGCAAATTCAAGCAGCACAGTTAGAGGCTTTAAAAGAAGAAAATGAAAAAGGCGAAATGAGCAGAGGGTTAGAAAAACAGCTTGAAGTAAAAGCCGATGGAACCCTGTATTTTACTGGTAGGATATGGGTACCAAGACATGGTAACCTAAGGCAACTAGTACTAGATGAAGCACACAAAACGAGGTACTCAATTCACCCAGGAAATGGGAAAATGTACCACGATCTCAAGAAGTTCTATTGGTGGCCTAATATGAAGACAGAAATTGCTACTTATGTAAGAAAATGTTTGACATGTGCAAAGGTCAAAGCTGAGCACCAAAAGCCGTCGGGATTACTGCAACAATCAGAAATTCCGCAGTTGAAATGGGAAAGAATAACCATGGATTTCATTACGAAATTGCCAAGGACTACAAGTAGTCATGATACTATTTGGGTGATAGTTGATCGTCTAACTAAATCAGCTCACTTTCTACCAATAAAGGAGACAGACAGTATGGAGAAATTAGCACGCCTATATTTGAAGGAAGTAGTTTCCAGGCATGGTGTACCTATCTCCATCATATCTGATCGCGACACCCGATTCACCTCACGTTTCTGGCAGTCATTACAAAAAGCATTAGGAACTCAATTAGATATGAGCACCGCTTATCACCCACAGACAGATCGTCAAAGTGAAAGAACAATACAAACATTGGAAGACATGTTATGGGCATGCATGATTGACTTTGGAACCAGTTGGGATCGACACTTACCGTTGGCAGAATTTTCATACAATAACAGCTATCATACGAGCATTAACGCAGTGCCATTTGAAGCACTTTACGATAGAAAGTGCAGATCTCCTATCTGTTGGAGTGAAGTAGGAGAAAGACAACTTACTGGACCAGAAATTATTCATGAAACCACCGACAAGATCATTCAAATACAACAGCGATTGAAAACGGCCATGAGTCGCCAAAAGAGTTATGCTGATGTAAGAAAAAAACCGCTAGAATTTCAAGTGGGCGACAAAGTCATGTTGAAAGTGTCACCCTGGAAAGGCGTTGTACGATTCGGTAAATGAGGAAAGCTAAGTCCTAGGTACGTAGGACCCTTTGAAATCACCGAAAGAATTGGAGTAGTTGCTTATCGATTAAAGCTACCACAAGAACTTAGTAGTGTTCATGACACATTTCACGTGTCAAATTTAAAGAAATGTTTAGCTGAAGAGGATGTCGTAATTCCTCTTGACGAAATACGAATCAATGATAAACTTCATTTTATCGAAGAACCTGTTGAAATCATGGACCATGAGGTCAAACAATTAAAACAAAGCAAAATACCGATAGTTAGGGTTCGTTGGAACGCAAGACGAGGACCCAAGTTTACTTGGGAACGTGAAGATCAAATGAAGCAAAAGTATCCACATTTGTTCACTGATATCGCTCATGAAACAGGTACTACTCAAAATTTCGGGACGAAATTTTTTTTAACGGGGAGGTTATGTGATGACCCGGAAAATTTCGACTAATTTAAATCAATTCTCTATATGATTTAATATTATGTAAATATACATACATATATATATATATATATATATATATATATATATATATATATATATATATATATATATATATATATATATATATATATATATATATATATATATATATATATATTATAAGATGTACAAGTAAAACACAAATTGCAACTGTAAAAACGACAGTGCTACAGTAAAACACTATTTGCTACAGTGATTTGCTCTATTTGCTACAGTGAAACCGTATTTTGCTACAGTGCTACAGTGAAAACGACTTTGCTACAGTGATTTGCTACAGTAACACTATTTGCTACATAAACACTATTTGTTACAGTGAACACTATTTGATGTCAAACGAACTAGAAAACAAGCAGAAATGAGCTGTTCAGCCTAGCCATGCGATCGCATGGCAAAAGCACTGAAAATCCATGCGATCGCATGGGGACCAAAAACACCATTTGCTATAGTAAATATTATGTTGACGAACTAGCAAACAAAATGCCATGCGATCGCATGGCAAAAGCACTGAAAACCCATGCGATCGCATGGGGACCAAAATCAGAAAACATGCCTATAAAAGGCCAGTTTACTCGACGAATTATATACACTTTTTTCTTCTTCTGTAATTAAATTTTATATTTATAATTATAATTATAATTATAATTTTAAGTATAATAATAATAAAGTATATTCGAGGGTATTTTTAATTCGGGTTTCAAACCGCTTTAAGCTAAGAAAATATTGGGTATTGTTCGGGGTATTGTTCTTGAATCCAAGGCCAACCATACAGTCTTCTACCATCATTACGTCTACGCAATTTGCCTACAATATTGAGTCTCAATATTGAACTGTGAGTTATAGTCTCCCTTTTTAAATACTTTAAATATTTTTGGGCTGAGAATACATGCAATTTATTTTAAACGCCATAAGACACAAGTACATACTAAATTCTACACTGAGTTAAACCAAAAATCCCTTAGCTTTGGTAACTAGTAGCTGCCAGTACATAGGATATGGACTGGTGGGCGCGAATAATTGTATATGGATCCATAGGGCTTGACATCCCCGTCCGAGCTAGAGCGCTAGCCTTTTAACGGACGTATGTTATTTGAGTTTAAGATACGTTGGTTTGCATGTATTAAAACGAATGGGGTAATTATCACTATAGCGTTAAGTTTAGTTACCAGGGTGCTCTGTTACGTAGAATCTATTGATAAACTTTTGATGAAATTTTGTGGTCTATCTTTATATATATTTATGACTTGAGCAATTAAACCTATAACTCACCAACATTCGTATTGACCTTTTTAGCATGTTTTATTCTCAGGTCCTTAGACTGCTTCCGCTGTGTTGTGCTTGTTGCCTGCATGGAGTCTCTCATGCTTTGTACAAAGTTTATTGCATTCAAAATAAAACTGCGTTGTGTAATAAATAATTGGACTGTGATGTCAACCTGTAAATTAAAGACTTATGTATTTTGGGGTTTTGCTTATACCTAAGCACTAGCCCACATGTTTATAACTTTTTATGTTTAGAAAGTCACTTATTTTAATGAATGCAATATTTTATCAAAACGTATCATATAGAGGTCAAAACCTCACTGTGGAATCAATGATTAACGTGCCGCGTCAATAGCGATTTTGACGGGTCATTACAGATGGTTCCTACATGTGTTAGGTGACTCACATGGGCTGCTAAGAGCTGATCATTGGAGTGTATATACCAATAGTACATACATCTAAAAGCTGTGTATTGTACGAGTATGAATACGGGTGCATACGAGTAGAATTGTTGATGAAACTGAACGAGGATGTAATTGTAAGAATTTTTGTTAAGTAGAAGTATTTTGATAAGTGTCTTGAAGTCTTTCAAAAGTGTATGAATACATATTAAAACACTACATGTATATACATTTTAACTGAGTCGTTAAGTCATCGTTAGTCGTTACATGTAAATGTTGTTTTGAAACCTTTAGGTTAACGAGATGTTAAATTATTACATTATCATGATATTATGATATATTAATATATCTTAGTATGATATATATATACAGTTAAATGTTGTTACAACGATAATCGTTACATATATGTCTCGTTTTGAAATCATTAAGTTAGTAGTCTTATTTTTACATATGTAGTTCATTGATAATACACTTAATGATATATTTACTTATCATTTAACATAAATAACCAAATGTATCAATATCTTAATATGATTCATGTGTACTTAGTAAGACGTTGTTATAACGATAATCGTTATAAATATCGTTTTCGAGTTTCTTAATTCAGTAGTTTCATTTTTATGTATATAACACATTGTTAAAATACCTAATGAGATATTTACTTGTCATAATATCATGTTAACTATATATATAACCATATATATGTCATCATATAGTTTTTACAATTTTAACGTTCGTGAATCAACGGTCAACTTAGGTAGTCAATTGTCCACATGAAACCTATTTTAATTAATCAAGTCTTAACAAGTTTGATTGCTTAACATGTTGGAAACACTTAATCATGTAAATAACAATTTCATTTAATATATATAAACATGGAAAAGTTCGGGTCACTACACAAACATCCTTAGAGAATTTACAATCAAGGAG